>NC_142798.1:24360361-24522305 GCF_049724085.1 Artemia sp. Qi Xiang Cuo | reverse complement strand
ACTAAAGTTGCTGTAGAAATTTCAAAAAGAGCACATTTGATTGGAAATTGGAAGAGCTAGTGACCCTTTTTATAGTCGAAAGTGAGTGGAGAGTAATTAATCCCCCTCTTACGCCCACCATTTCCCCAAACACATTCAATCAAAGTTTAGAGATAGCCATTTTGTTCAACGTAGTAGAAAGTTGTGGAAAATGTGTATTTAAGGATGACAAGCCCCTCAAAGCCCCCAGGGCAAAGGTTGTAAATTATACCCTGGGAGTATATAAGGTTTTAATAGATAGCGTTGTCGTAAAAACTTCAAAAGGTGCTCATTCAATTGGGAATTCAGAGGGCTAGTGCCCCTTTTTAATAGTTGAAAGTGATTGGACGGTAACTAACCCCCCTCTCATGCCCACCATTCCCCCAAACACATCCAATCAAAATTTTCAGATAACCATTTTGTTCAACGTAGTAAAAGGTTCTGGAAATTAGGTCTTTGATGATTATAACCCACCCCTCTCCTTCTCAGCCCTCAGGGCAAGGGTTGTAAGTTATGCCCTGGGGGTATATAAGGTTTTTATAGAAAGCGTTGTCGTAATAACTTCAAAACTGCTCATTTGATTGGGCCCACCATTTCCCCAAACACATCCAATCAAAATTTTGCGATACCCATTTTGTTTAACGTAGTTGAAAATTCTGGAAAATAGGTCTTTGTGGATTAGAAACTTCTGGAAATAGAAACTTCAAAAGGGCTTATTTGATTGGAAATTGAATGGGCTAGTGCCTTTTTTAAAAGTTAAAAGTGATTGGAGAGCATCTAAAGCCCCTCTCACTCCAACCGTTTCCCCAAACACATCCAATCAAAATTTTGAGATAGCCATTTTATTTAACGTAGTCTAAAGTTCTGGAAATTAGGTCTTTGAGGATGAAACCCCCCTCAGAGCCCTTAGGGTAAGGGTTGTAATTTATGCCCTGGGGGAATATAAGGTGTTTATAGAAAGCGTTGTGGTAGAAACTCAAAAAGGGCTCATTTGACTGGAAATCGAAAGGCCTAGTACCCTTTTTAATAGTCGAAAGTGATTGGAAGGCTTGACATTTTTATAGTAAAGATCAATGTGGGTACAATGCATTATCTTTTTTTTTTTTTTTTTAGACCAGGGCACTTTGTATCAGAAGGAGTTGTCGTAGGAACTTCGAAAAGGGCTCATTCGATTAAAAATAGAAAGGGCTGATACCCTTCTTAATAGTCGAAAGTGATTGGAGGGCAACAAATCTCCCTCTCACGCCCACCCTTCCATTTGCCTATTATGTTTAAAAAACTGAATGTCGCCTTAAGATTAAATCAAAATGCACTGTGTTAATGCTAATTCCCATTAAGGCATCTCAGCAGTATCCCAAGAACGACTAAGGGTATTATGCTCAAACTTTCGGGATTACTTCTGCTCTTAAAATTTAACCAAATCAAAATAACGTAAGTGTATCCAAACTATCAAAGAAAGTAAACAGATTTTTTTTTTGCGAATGGTATCAAGTTTTCCATTTCAGGTCAGCTAGAGGAGGTATGAAACTAAACTAAACACTACTATTTGTGTCCAGATTTTTAAAACGGTGTATGTTGTTAAAAATCGCTGAAAAATTTTCTCCAACATACAAATAGCAGGCCAAACTATAAAGTCTTAAAAAAACGAAAAGATTTAAAGTATTATTGTATTTTTCCCTGAAAAGACTATGTTAATATAAAACGAACAGAAATTAATTTTAAAAAACTTTTTCTACAAAATAAGTTTTTCAAAGAAAAGTAAAGAGCTCCATTAAGCCAAAAATGAGCAAATTAAAAATCAAATAATCTACCAAGCATGAAGCTATCATAAATCAGCATGGGTAAATAAATGAAACCCAAAACGAGCCGAAATTAATGAATTGGGCTCAAAACCTCTATGCCTTCCCAAAGCCAGAACACAATTTGCACTTTACTGAAAAAAATACAAGTGAATGTGCATTGTCAGCTTAATATATATATATACTGATATTTAGTAATCAAAATATAAATATTATTTGATTTATTAAAGTTATAAAAGTAAAAACATTTGTATTTTTTCAGTAAAGTGCAAATTATGTTCTAGCCTTAGGAAGGCATAGGGGTTTTGAGCCCAACTCATGTTAATTTCTGCTCGTTTTGAGTCTGAATCGGTTATTCATTGTAAAATCAAATATAAAAAAACAAGTTTTTTTAACTGAAAGTAAGGAGCGACATTAAGACTTAAAACGAACAGAAATTATTCCGTATATGAAAGGGGCTGTCCACTCTTCAACGCCTCGCTCTTTGCGCTAAACTTTTTTTATTGTTTTAAAAAATAAAGTTGTGAGACAGAGTCAAACTTTAGCGTAAAGAGCAAGGCGTTGAGGAGGGGAGAGCCCCTGTCATATACGGAATAATTTCTGTTCGTTCTAAGTTTTAATATCCCTCCTTACTTTCGGTTAAAAAAAAAACTTATTTTTTTATTTAATTTCTGAACGTTTTTTAATTAACACAGGTTTTTATTTTGGCTCCCCGTATATGAATAATTAAAAGGAAATTTATATATTAATTTTACATTTTTTTTTCTGGTTAAATGGCTTTCTCGAAAGTTGTTTAATTTTGGTTACGAACGTTTTTATTAGTAATAAATATACGTAACTTACGAATTAATTTACGTAACGAACCTCTATATTCGTATATTTTTATTACGTATATTACGGGGTTCATCCCTTAGTCAATACCTCGCTCTTTACGCTAAAGTTCAAATTTTATTCAAATTCTTTAAGAATAGCCCCTTGATCACAAAGGCCGTTAATTAGAATAAATAGCTCTTACGAAAGCACTAAAAAAAACTTTAGCATAAAGAGCGAGGTATTGACTAGGGGGAGAACCCAATCATATACGTAACAATTTCTGTTTGTTATGAAGTGCTCCTTAGTTTCAGTTGAAAAACTTGTTTATCTTTATTTAATTTCTTATCGTTTTTTAAATAATGCTGGGAAATCTGGTGCCCCATTCATAGCAATGTCCCTTCTCCCATGAAAACTTCCTCCATGGGAAGATCCTCCCAATTAACATCGGACCCCCCTCCACTACCAGAAAAAATCCCCCCTGAAAATGTCTGTATACTTCCCAATAACCAATACTATACATAAACATTGGGCAAAGTTCATAAATTGCAGCCCTTCCCCCGGGGACTGTGGGAGATTAATCTTCCTCAAAGACATAGCTATTACATTTTTGACCATTTAAAACAAAATGGCTATCTCAAAATTTTGATCGGGTGAATTTGGGAAAAATATGAGCGTGGGAGGGGGCCTATTTGCCCTCCATTTTTTTTTTGGTCTCTTAAAAAGGGCACTCGAACTTCAAATTTCCGTTTGAATGAGCCCTAATGCAATATTCTAGGGCCACTGGGTGGATACGATCGCCCCTGGGGAAAAGAAAACAAAACCAAATAAACACGTATCCGTGATCTTTCTTCTGGCAAAAAATACAAAATTCCACATTTTTGCAGATAGGAGCTTGAAACCTCTATTATAGGGTGCTATGATACGCTAAATCTGATGGTGTGATTTTTATTAAGGTTCTATGACTTTTAGAGGGTATTTTCCCCTTATTTCGAAAATAAAGCAAATTTTCTCAAGCGCGTACCTTTTGATGAGTAGAACTAAACTTGATGAAATTTATATATTTGAAATCAGCATAAAAATCTGATTCTTTTGATATATCTATTGGTATCAAAATTCGGTTTTTTAGAGTTTCGGTTACTATTGAGCCGGGTCACTCCTTACTTACAGTTCGTTACCACGATCTGTTTGATTTCTGATTGTTTTGGGTTTCATTTATTTATCGATGCTGATTTGTGGTAGTTTCACAGTTGGTAGATTATTTTATTTTATTTTTGCTCATTTCTGGTTCAATGGAGTTCTAGAATTTTGTTTGAAAAACTTATTTTGTGGAAAAAGTGTTTTTTAATTAATCTGCAAAAATGTGGAATTTTCTATTTTTTGCTAGAAGAAAGATTACGGATGCGTGTTTATTTGTTTGTTGTTTTTTTCCCAAGGGTGATCGTATCGATCCAGTGGTCCTAGAATATCGCAGGAGGGCTCATTCAAGCGAAAATTAAGAATTCTAGTTCCCTTTTTAAGTGACCAAAAAACGGAGGGCAACTAAGCCCCCTCCCACGCTCATTTTTTTCCCAAAGTCATCCGATCAAAATTTTGCAATAGCCATTTTGTTCACCATGGTCTAAAAATACAATAACTACGTCTTTGAGGATGACTGAATCCCCCACAGTTCCTGGGGGAAGGGCTGCAAGTTATGAACTTTGCCCAATGTTTGAATATAGTATTGGTTGTGGGGAAATATACAGACGTTGTCAGGGGGAATTTTGTCTGGTAGTGAAGGGGGGGGGGTCGGAGGTTACGTAGGAGGATCTTTCCATGGAGGAAGTTTTCATGGGGGAAGGGATATTGCTATGATGTGGGCGCCGGATTTCCCAGCATTATAAAAAAACGATCAGAAATTAAATTTAAAAAAAAAACAAGTTTTCAACTGAAAAACTTTTCAACATCAAAACTTAAAACGAACAGAAACTATTACGTATATGATTGGGTTCGCCCCCTAGTAAATACCTCGCTCTTTACGATAAAGTTCGAATTTTTTTCTAATTCTTTAAGAATGACCCCTTAATCACAAAGACCTTTAATTAGAATAAACAGCTCTTATGAAAGAACTAAAAAACTTTAGCTAAAAGAAAACTAAAAAAAAAACTAAAAGAACTCCCCTAATATATGTAATAAAAATTTACGAATATAGAAGTTCGTTACGTAAGTTAATTCGTAAGTTACGTATATTTATTACTAATGAAAACGTTCGCAAGTAAAACTAAACAGCTTTTGAGAAAGCCATTTAGCCAAAATAAGTAAAATTTATATGCAAATTTCATTCTAATTATTCATGTACGGTGAGCCAAAATCAAAATCTGCATTAATTTAAAAACGTTCAAAACTTAAATAAATAAAAATGTTTTTTTTTAACTGATTGTAAGGAGCGACATTAAAACTTAAAACGAACAGAAATTATTCCATATATGAAAGGGGCTGTCCCCTCCTCAACGCTTCGCTCGTTACGCGAAAGTGTGACGCTTTCTCACAATTCTATTTTATAAAACAATAAAAAAAACTTTAGTGTAAAGAGCAAGGCGTTGAGGAGGGGAGAGCCCCTTTCATATGCGGAATAATTTCTGTTCGTTTTATGTTTTAATGTCGCTCTTTACTTACAATTAGAAAAACTTTTCTTTTTTATTTAATTTTTTATGTAGGAGAAATTTGTCCGGTCCGGATATTTAGCGCATACTATCCATAGTATATTATAAATTAAACAGCTAAGTAGGCATACTTCACACATTTAAGACCAAAAAGAGTTAAATAAATACTTTGTTAAAAAAGATTAAAAAGTCACGTTTCACAAACCGACTAAAACAGGGAAAACAAAATTTCTGCTCTAAAAATTTAAACGTGGTGCGCATTTTACTTAAATAAAGAACGATGGATTTGTCGCCCATAGCATTCACAAAATAATTTTCTTTTTATGATAAATAGTTAGATATCAATAGGTAGTTGACTGAAAATGCGCAACATTTTAAACTTTTAGAACCGAAAAACTTATAATCCCCTTTTTAGTCCATTTGTAAAACGTGATTTTTTAAAAGTTGTTCTTATTAATTAATATTTCGGTTACTATTGGGCCGAGTCGCTCATTACTTAAAGGTCGTTACCACGAACTGTTTGTCATAACTAATTTATTTTTCAATTTTTATATTTTTTTGCTCGTCCTTTCATTTTCTCATTGTATTCATTTTCTCATTTTCTCATGTTTCATTACTCATTGTATTAGCAATCATTGGTAATTGTTCGTGATATATATCGGTGTTTTGCTAAGTCTTTTGGCAATTTATCGTTATTGAACTTGAAAGATTGGCATTCACTTGCACATTCAAACACGACACGTTATCTTTCCAGGGCCAACAAAATGGTTCATGTAAAAATAATAACAGATGGCTACACATGTTATTACAATAAAAATATATTGATATGGATCCTATAATTGAATCATTCAAAGGTCCATTTGACCATGTCATTAAAATACCAATAGAGAACATTGCTGGTATTGATTTACTGCAATAACCATCTGATTAAATAAATTTACAGCACTATTTTTGACTGGTAAAAACTGGTGTTTGCTAAGATTGGTTTCGACTAAGACTATTTTGACCAGTAAAGACTGGTTTTGATAAAGAGACCGGTTGTAACTTAAACAAGTTTTGACTGTGATAGAGTTATAGGAACTGACATAGAAAAAAACTGATAAAGATTGTAACGCATTGGAAGTGAAGGAACATTTATTTGCTAGGAAGAATTAGGGACAGTACTAAAAGAAAAAAAAATTAAAAATACGGCCCCGCGTGCTGATAATAAGGTAAAAGAAGTTTTTTTTAAGGCAGTGGTTGTGAAGTCTGAGATTGTTTACTTATGAACACGATCTTTGAACAAGGGGAAGTATCTAGCAATTTTAGAAAAAAATTAAACTCTTCAATAAGAAAGGCGATAGTAATTGTAGTAATTATAGAGGCATTAATTTGATTTTTGCTGGAAGCAAATTACTTTGTATGATGATACTTTTTGGACTTAGAGATGCTGTCAAAAAAGTGTCAAGAGAAGAGCAGTGTAGTTCTAATATGTGTCGATCCAGATTTCACTCTTTGATAAATGAGAAGTTCCCGATTTACCAGACATTATTCAGTCCTTGGTTTCATAGATTGTAAACAATTGCTTTATTAAGCCGATAGAAGACCTTTACGGAATGCATATCTTTGTTAAATATATCAAATAAATACATTAAAGTGATTATTGCTACATTTGGGAAGAGCATTATTGTGATTAAGGTAAGAAATGAGATTAGGAGCTGGTTTTAAATTTAATCAGGAGTTCAGCAGAGTTGCGTTTAATCCCCATTAATGTCAACCATTTTGATGAACTTTATCCTAAGAAGCACGGCAAAGGCTATGGGAGAGCATGGAATCAAATGAGAAAGTAAAACACCTCCTAAATTGTGTTGATGATTTGAGTGTCCTAGATGATAATACTACGCAAAATGAGTTTCAGAGGTTTTAAGAACTCAGGACGCAAGAATAGCTTGAGAATAAGGTTAAGGAGACTATGTCGCTTACACTGAGAATAAGTGAAGGTGAAGTGGTTGTGTTGGGTAACGAAAAGATTCATCAAGTGGACAGCTTCACTTAAGAAGGTAGCATCATTGGAAATGATGGTGGATGCACTGAGGATGTTAAAAGTAGAATAACCAAGTCACTGGATGTTTTTTCACAGTTCAAAAAAAATTTGGAAGAATAGAAATATAAGTCTGCAAACCAGGATTAAAATATTGTAAGCTACAATTATGATAGTGGTCAAGTATGGTCCTGAAACGTGGCCACTCCAAAAGATGGAGGAGCATTTGTTAGAATACAAACATAACTCTGCGAACCAGGATTAAAATACTGGAAGCTACAATGATGACAGTGGTCAATTATGGTTCTGAAACTTGGCCACTCTGAAAGGTGGAGGAGCATTTGTTAGATATTCCCCAGAGAAATTGTCCACTGATTATTTGGATACCCGTCTGACTGACCGTCATTCAAATAGTAAGCTGTGAAAAAAAAATGTGGTTCTGCCCCACTTTCTAGGGCTATAATAAGAGAAAAGTTGAGATATCTTGGACATATGGTGCGGATGAAGGATGATACATCGTCAAGGATCGTCCTTTTGGCCTACCAGGTAGGGCGAAAAGAAAAGGAGGCCACAAACAAATTGGGCGGGAGGAAGTTGTAAAAAAGGATCAAAGGGAGATTGGAACTTCTTGTTATGGTGTAAAGGGGTAGGCTTTAAGTAGATTTTTATGGAAGAGGAGCGTGCGTTGCTGTGATCACCTCAGGCGGCTTAGTTCAACGGTGAGATGCTATTTGTATTAGTAGTGGTAGGTTTTGACTAGGACTTTTTTGCCTGGTAAAGACTGGCTTTAATCAAAAATTAGTTTTGATTGGTATCAAGAGACTGGTTTAGTGTATGTCATAAAAGTCTTTCGTCATTGTTGGCTATTTAACCTATACCTGTCTTTGTGGATGTTCAAAGCTATGGGTCATTAAAATACTTGACGAACAAAATAAAGAAAGATAACATTTAGATTCGTCAAATTACAAATGTAAATTTTATTGAAGATCTTGCACACCTTTGTAAATAAATAAAACATCAAGCTTTACGAGGTAGGTAACGCTGAAGCCTTAATTCTATGCGTACTTACCTAATAGGAATTGCATTACTTTCACAAACCTTGTTTAAAGTAGGAGAAGAAGTGTCTTCGGAATATTAAGGTTTCTTTTAAAGGGATGCCCTCCTTTCCCTCTCTTTAGATAAGTAAACGAATATAATACTGAATACTATACTTAAAATTTTTATTTAAAAGAGAGCTGTTTGCTCTGGGCAGTCATATTGCAAATTCAGTTCATTGATATATTTTTGAGAACGACGGTAGATTAAAGGGATTTTTTTTACCTCTGTATTTATATGAAAGACCTCTAAAGAAAATCAGAAAAGAAGTGGGCAAAAGTACTTCTTTTTCGACTTCAGGCAACAGGAACATCCATTGATACAACAGTGCTAGCAAGCAAAAATAAGATTATGCTAGCTTTTCCAGGTCTATTTTTCAAAAAAAATGTTTTCCAAGATCGGTGACTGTAAACCTCTAGTTTAGATTCTTATGATTAAAATTTTGCTAATTTCATCGGAGTAATTTTCATTTCCAATCGGCGTCATTTTTGAGGAGTTTTTTTTAATTTCTGAAAATCTTTTTTCGTAATTCTTGGTAAGAGTTACCATTTCTGGAGCATCGTCAATCGCAAACTTTTTCTCAATCTCCCGAAGCAGTTTTTTAACGTGTTTTTTGTTTCATTTACTATTAACCGCTCTTTATTATGTTGCAAGTACCGATATAACCGTTAGGGGAGCTGCCATTCCCTACACAGCCCCGATGTTTATATTCAGCATTTTTATTTTTATAATAATGCTTACAGAATAATAGTTATTCGTGATTTCAAATGCAATATTTATCAGGAGCTGGACTCAAATCTCAAATATGAATGTTGATTCATAATTATTGTGTATTTAAAGACCCCTGTGGTCAACATTTCTCTTCAGGGAATACCACCTCTTGTTTACTTATGTACGTAAGCATATGAATAGTAGGAAATTAAAACCATTGCAATTAAACTGATGGAGCCTCAAAAGAATAAGCTAAGTCAAATAAAGCCCAAACATAATTTGTATAAAATCATTGTTTATTCAAAATAGAATGTATATATCTTTAGGGAAGCATTTGCCATCTTTAGCGATATGGCCTTTAGAACTGACAGGCTAAATCATATAGCTTCCAGATGTTTCGGATATCCCCTTTTGCTGGGGCGTGATCTCATTTGTTACTTTAAAAGAGGACTAGAGTTTTCGAGTGTGTTGTTCCTATCTTAAACTGGGACAAGTCCGAACTAACTACTCCCTCTCAGTTTCTTAAATTTTTGATTAAAATGCTGTCTGGCAGCATCTTCCATATCTTCAGAAATTATATCCATTGCCCCAACTTCATAGCCTCTCAGCCCATATTTTGACGCTTTCTGATGTTTCCTGGACATTCCTCTTATTTTCATAAGATCTTTCGCTTTAAACACTTTTTTTACAAGCCTCTTCTCTTCTTTTCTCTTCTATACTAAACTTTACGCATTTTCACTGATAATCCCTAGCTGCGTTTCTAACCTTCCTTCTAAAGATACCATCTCCTACTTTACAAGCTATTTTCCTGGAATTATTCCATCCATCTTCCACGTTGTCCAAATTCAGACTCATTAGTTTAATGTTCAACTGCTCCTGGGAAGTTTCTCTCAAACCTCACCCTGGAGTCCATCAACGTCATAACTTCCCGGAAAGTAGTTACACTTCCTAAATATTAACTTTGTAATAACCCTATACACTACAAAATAGTGATCTTTACTTTTAACATCAATAACAGCACACCTTTGTACTCTGATATGCATCAAACCTGCCAGTTTTTTGTTTACACTAACATAATCAATAAGGTTGGCCGTCTTACCCTCATGTGGGTACCATATAAACTTATTGGTCCTTTATTACCATATACTGTATGGATATAACTCCACTGTTACACATACAAAATTGCAGCAGTAAATAACAATTTCTAACCCCCCAAACCTGCAAGATTGGTAGCTACCTCAAAACCTCCCTTGACTATATTCGCAACAAATATGCCTTTCAAGTCCTGATAAGGAAAAATTGTTCCTCATCAGAACTTCCATTCACAAGTGCAATTTTTGTCTTCATTTTATCTATATACCTTAGGATAACTAAGCTCGATTAGATTGACGGAGTAGTTTTAAGCGTCCACTGCAAATTTTGCTAACATCAGTGAGCTGTAAGATCTTAGAACAAAGATGAACTAAAGAACGGAAATCTGAGCAGACAGATGTAAGATCTTAAACGTAACACCTTAAAGCAAAAGAATGGCCCTAGTATTTATATTGTGCCTTCTTGATGTAGTCCAACATCCCTTTCAGAAGAACTGATAGTTTTAACTTTATGCTTTAAGCCATTTCTAAGACATTGCTGATACCCCTACTTGATAACCTGCTTGCATATAATGTGTGTTTTTTTTTATCTCAACAAACCGTGAAAGTTTAAATTAGCCTTTGTAAAAATAATACTAATAGCAGTAGCAGTAGTATCAGTATGCACATAGTGTATTATTAGTTCAACACACCCTTGTTTCAACCTTATATTCAGCTATCTCCCCCCGTGAATATTTCAACGTCCATCAAAGCGTAAAACCCCGTAGCAAAGATAATGATAGGGAAGATTTGTCTTCCCTAGGTTAGACTTGTCTGATCTTTCCCCTTTGTATGGCTTTAAAAACCGGTTGAGTTTAATTAGAAGATTCAAAAGTCATTTTAAAGATAGATAAAACACTAGTGGCCAGTCAGATATTTAATTCTACTTGCCCCGCGGATTTGGGACCATAAAAATGGAATTGTATATATGTGGACAAAACAAGTTGCTGGTGTTCAGTTACACCATTGCCCTTTCGTAGAAGATAAAGATGGTCGGTTACTTATTTGACAAGAAAACGTAATTAAACGGTAGAAGGAATACTTGGTGGTGTATTAATACAGCCAGTTCCCCAGCAGCCCGTTGAAATTCTGGGCACATCTCTATTCACCCTCCGAATTAGCTCTGGTCCTATCCTCCCGGAGAAGGTCGATGCTGCTCTAAGAAATCTAAAGAATTGAAGAGGTGCCGATCATGATTATATTCCATCAGAGCTGATTAAATATGGAAAAAAGTCACTGAGAGAACTATTACGGCTTCTGTCTAAAATATGAACTGACGATGCAGCACCTCGCGAACGGAAAAAGGGTCATACTGTTAAACTATTAAGGAAAGAGAAAAAATCGATATATGGTTACTGGAGAGTAATCACTTTTCAGTCCGCTAACAGCAAGATACTCTGCCTAATTATAAGTAGTACGCTAAGTATGGATTCTAATACATTATGTTCCTTCCCATGCTATTTGCCTACAGCTCTACACCGTTTCAAAGAGAGTGAGTATCCCCTCACAATGTCGTATGGATTCTAGTACATTATGTTCCTTCCCGTGCTATTCTACTACTTTATGTTCCTTACTGTACTATCCTAAGGGACCTCTACACCTTTTCAAAGAGAGTGAGTAGAACCTTTCAAAGAGTTTGATAACCTATAGCTTAAAGGCATCTCATCGGGTTTGATTAAGAATGCATCGTGTCTAGAATTGATTGGCATATGGTGTTAAGTCATTTTGCGTAAAAGCAAACTCTATTTGCGAAAAAAGGGTATAGCATTTGCGAATTGGACTCTATGAACGATATTAATTTTTGATTGAATAATAGGGATGTGAATGACCCTAATTAGTGATCGGATTGTATGAAGGTGGTAAAGAAAGGGCTAAACTGATTATCAGTTAATGTAACCCCTCGGGGTTGTTAACTCATAGCTTATTTATTATAAATTTGGAATACCATCAATCTATGAAAATGGTTAACAATGATTAAATGGTCTTGTGACTTGACCTAGCTTGACTTCTTCAATGTTGTCTGTATAATACACAAGTGGCGTTTGAACAGTGTTGTCAATTTAAAATAGAGTTTAACGTTATAATATACTAAAAAGTTGATACTAAGAGAGATGTAGATGGCAAGAAAAGAATCTTAATAATGAAATTCACAACAACCCTTAGAAATCCTTACAAATCAAGTAGTGAGGTGTTTATGAGTACGAACCGTCAAGGATCATAAGCACCAATGACGCTAACCGCCAGGGACCTCAAATCCCAAAGGTCCCCTATTCCCAAACTCCAAGGGAGGCCCCTCCCCCAACTTTTTGACCCCCTTCATTTTTTTTATACTTTTTTTGAAGTTTTTTTTAACTTTTTTAATTATTTTTTAACATGATACATTTTTTCAACTTTTTTTTACATCTCTTAGAATGACATGTAACATACTTAAAACATAAAAAAATAACATTTAATATTTTCAAAATTCAAAATGAGAATGATATAGAAATGTTAGTCGTGACTTTTACTATTAGAAAAATAATGTTTGTAGTAGCACTTTTTTTTAACTGATTTTTTTTTTTAGTTCGAAATTATTCAACTTTTTTACGTTTCTTAAAATGACATGAAATATGCTTACGGCTCTAACAATTGTACTCTATGCTAGCTCAGAGACACGATGCGGCTTTCCCACTGATACTCTATGGTCCTTTATCAACACTACCTAGTTTACTCCATGTATTAAGTCAGTATTTTTTACACAGTGACGATAAACACATAACTAATATCTATAAAAAAGTGAGGATGAAGCATTATAAGAAATTGTGTTCACATGATAGTGTTATTGTAGCATTTGAATGCTGACAAGGAGAAGTATTTAAACTATGAAATAAGTAAAAGTGGTAGCACTATCGGAAACGTATGCGTGCATTGTCATGACAGTAATGAATTAAATTTCTTTGGAGTACCAAAAAAAATTCCATTGTACAAATGGTGGATATGTGAGACTGAGATCTCCGGAGATGATTGCACTCAAAGAGAACGCTAACATAAAAATAAT
This sequence comes from Artemia sp. Qi Xiang Cuo, assembly GCF_049724085.1. Classification (NCBI taxonomy): domain Eukaryota; kingdom Metazoa; phylum Arthropoda; class Branchiopoda; order Anostraca; family Artemiidae; genus Artemia; species Artemia sp. Qi Xiang Cuo. The sequence goes on along the minus strand of NC_142798.1, from coordinate 24,509,043 downwards.
AGTGTATGAAGAGGGGTAACTGCTTGCTAGTGCTTCCGGTACCATGCTACCTGTTGATAGAACCTATCGTCATGTTTTAGGTATTAGGATTCAAATGAAAGCAAAGACAAAAAGAAAGGCCTACTCTCCTACTAATATCATAAATCATATCATGTCTACGTGCCGGATCTGTTACCTCTGTAAAAATTTTGTTGTAATAGACAATGAAATTGCCAGAAAAATAAAAATGGCATTGGTAGAAACTATCACTAAGGAATATCAAGATGAGACGATGAAAAACAAAGTGCAAGCAAACGTTACTACCATCAATCAAACAGTCAATGAATCAAATAATACCAAAGACGAAACGCATGTTGAACCTGTCGGTGACACACCAGTAAATACTGTGTATGATTCAAAATGGAATAATGATTATTCTATCAGTTACGAGTTAAGAGAAGACAATAGCTACAATATCAAGAGAGAACATGGAGAACTACTTTATTGAACAGATTCAAAATGTCCAAAGTTGATGATTGATATTAATAATGTATAATAATGTATTTTTGTATTAATATTCTACATGGTATTATTTCATTAAAAATATGTTATGCATTACATTATTATTTGTTCCTTATTTTTAGAGTATGCTCGCATATCAAACGTTTAGAATGTCTATTAGAATGTCGTTTAGAGATATATGCAAAAAGTTAGGTTAATTCAGGTTCACTTAAAGTGGCGCACTCTAAGTGAACCTGAGTTAACCTAACTTTTTGCATATCTCTCTCACTAAGACTATGTGTTTGAGCAGGTTTGCTGCCATCTATAACCGGCTAACCTAAATTCAACGTAGTGACGCATGAAGTTAAAATGAATTGAACTTGGATTTTATGACTGTTATCTGATGTATCCGATAAAAACTTTGAAAACAATTTTTTTCATTCTGATACTTAGATTTTGTCAATTTTATCCAATGTATATGACAAATGATGTTGATAATGCATTTAAAGGATGTTGATAAAGCATTTATTCACTCTGATACTTATATTTTGTCAATTTTATCCCAGGTATCCGAGAAAGGGATGTTGATACAGAATTTAATAACTCTGATACTTAGATTTTGTCAATTTTGTCTGACATATCCGAAAAAGGATGTTGATAATGAATTTATTCACACTGATACTTAGATTATGTCAATTTTATCCGAGATATCCGACAAAGGATGCTGATAAAGTATTTATTCACTCTGATACTTATATTTTGTCCATTATATTTGATGTATCTGACAGAAGATGTTGATATAGAATTTGATCAATCTGATGCTTAGATTTTGGAATTTTTATCGGATAAACCCGACAAATGATGTTGATAATGCATTTAAAGGATGTTGATAAAGCATTTATTCACTCTGATACTTATATTTTTTCAATTTTATCCCATGTATCCGAGAAAAAGATGTTGATATGGAATTTAATCATGCTGATACTTAGATTTTGTCAATTTTATCCGATAAATCCGACAAAGGGTGTTGATAATGAATTTATTCAGTTTGGTATTTAGATTTTGTCAATTTTATCCCATGTATCCTCGAAAGGGATGTTGATAAAGCATTTATTCAATCTGATACTTAGATTTTGTCAATTTTATCCGACATATCCGACAAAGGATGTTGATAATGAATTTATTCAGTCTGGTATTTAGATTTTGTCAATTTTATCTCATGTATCCTCGAAAGGGATGTTGATAAAGCATGAATTCAATCTGATACTTAGATTTTGTCAATTTTATCCGACATACCCGACAATGGATGTTGATAATGAATTTATTCACCCCGGTACTTAGATTTTGTCAATTTTATCCAACATATTCGACAAATGATGTTGATAAAGCATTTATTCAATCTGATACCTAGATTTTGTCAATTTTATCCGATGTATCTGACAGAGGATGTTGATAAAAAGAAATTATTCACTCTAACACTTAGATTTCGTCAATTTTATCCGATATATCCGACAAAGGAAGCTGATAAAGCATTTATTCACTCTGAAACATAGATTTTGTCAATTTTATCCAACATATCCTAGAAAGGATGCTGATAAAGCATTTATTCACTCTTATATTTAGAATCTGTCAATTATATTCGTTGTAAGTTATAAAAGATGTTGATAAAACAAAATTATTCACTCTGATACTTCGATTTTGTTAATTTTATCCCACGTATCCGAGAAAGGGGTGTTGATATAGAATTTAATCACTCTGATACTTAGATTGTATCTGATATATCCGACAAAGGATGCTGATAAAGCATTTGTTCACTCTGATACTTAGATTTTGTCAATTATATTTGATGTATCTGAAAAAGGATGTTGATAAAAAAAATTATTCACTCTAACACTTAGATTTTGTCAATTTTATCCGATATACCCGACAAAGGATGTTGATTAAGCATTTATTCACTCTGATACTTAGATTTTGTCAATTTTATCCCATTTATCCGAGAAAGGGAGTTGATAATGCATTTATTCACTCTGGTACTTAGATTTTGTCAATTTCATCCGACATATTCGACGCATGATGTTGATAAAGCATTTAGTCAATTTGATACTTATATTTTGTCAATTTTATCCAATGTATCTGACAGAGGATGTTGAATACAAAAAATTATTCACTCTAACACTTAGATTATGTCAATTTTATCTAACCTATCCGACAAAGGATGCTCATAAAGCATTTATTCACACTGACACTTAGATTTTGTTAATTTTATCCAACATATCTGACAAAGGATGCTGACAAGGCATTTATTCACTCTGAAATTTAGATTTTGTCAATTATATTCGTTGTAAGTGATAAAGATGTTGATAATAAAAAATATTCACTCTGATACTTATATTTTGTCACTTTTATCCCATGTATCCGAGAAAGGGATGTTGATATAGAATTTAATCACTCTGATACTTAGATTTTATCCGAGATATTCGACAAAGGATGCTGATAAAGCGTTTATTCGCTCTGATACTTAGACTTTGTCTATTATATTTGATGTATCTGACAAAGGATGTTGATAAAAAAAATTATTCACTCGAGCACTTATATTATGTAAATTTTATCAAACTTGGCCGACAAAAGATTCTGACAAAGCATTTATTCAGTCTTACGTTTAGATTTTGTTAATTATATTCGCTGTAATTTACAAAAGGTGTTGATTAAAAAAATTAATTCACTCTGACACTTAGATTTTGTCAATTTTATCCCATGTATTCGAGAAATGGATGTTGATATAGATTTTAATCAATCTGATACTTGGATTTTGTCAACTTTATCCCATGTATCCGAGAAAGGGATGTTGATATGGAATTTAATCACTCTGATACTTAGATTTTAATCAGTCTCTGCTTAGATTTTGTCAATCTTATCCGACATATCCGATAAAGAATGTTGATAAAGTATTTATTCACTCTGATATTTACATTTTGTCAATTTTATTCGATGTATCTGACAAAGGATGTTGATGGAAGCGAATTCAATCGATAAAGAATGTTAATAAAGAATTTTTTAAATTTTTTTCATAATCTTCTGAATTAAATTTCTGTATTGTGTATCCAAGAGGTGAATTCAAGAAAGAGTTTGTTACTTACTTACTTACAATTTTTTCATAATACTCAGATTTTGATTTTGTCAATTATATTTGTTGTAACTGATAAAAGATTTTGATAAAAAAATTATTCATTCTGATGCTTAGATTTTGTCAATTTTATTCGATATGTCCGAGAAAAGGGTGTTGATATAGAATTTAATCACTCTGATACTTAGATTTTATCCGAGATATCCGACAAAAGATGCTGGTAAAGCGTTTATTCACTCTGATACTTAGATTTTGTCAATTATATTTGATGTATCTGACAAAGGATGTTGATAAAAAAAAATTATTCACTCTGACACTTATATTTTGTCAATTTTATCCACCATATCCGACAAAGGATGTTGATAAAGCATTTATTCACTCTGATATTTAGATTTTGTTAATTATATTTGTTGTATCTGACAAAAGATGTTGATAAAAAATTATTCACTCTGACACTCAGCTTTTGTCAATTTTATCCCATGTATTCGAGAAATGCATGTTGATATAGAATTTAATCAATCTGATACTTAGATTTTGTCAATTTTATCCGATTGACCGGACAAATGATGCTGATAATGCATTTAAAGGATGTTGATAAAGCATTTATTCACTCTGATACTTAGATTTTGTCAATTTTATCCCATGTATCCGAAAAAGGGGTGTTGATATGGAATTTAATCACTCTGATACTTAGATTTTAATCACTCTGATACTTAGATTTTGTCAATTTTATCCGACATATCCGATAAAGGATGTTGTTAAAGCACTTATTCACTCTGATATCTAGATTTTGTCAATTTTATTCGATGTATCTGACAAAGGATGTTGACAAAAACAAACTTATTCACTCTGAAATTTAGATTTTCTCAATTTTATCCGATGTGTCTGGCAAAAGATGTTGATAAAAAAAAAATTATTCATTCTAACACTTAGATTTCGTCAATTGTATCCTATGTATCCGAGAAAAGGATGTTGATATAGAATCTATTCAATCTGATACTTAGATTTATCCAATGTATCTGACAAAGATGTTGATAGAACAATTTATTCACTCTGATATTTAGATTTTGTCAATGTTTACCCATGTGTATGACAATAGATGTATGCAAATTCCTTTTCTTACATCTCCGATGTTTTAATAGACATTCTAAACGTTTGATATGCTAGCATACTCTAAAAAAATTAACAGATAACAATGTAATGCATAATATATTTTTAATGAAATAATACCATGTAGAATATTAATACAAAAATACATTATTATACATTATTAATATCAATGATCAACTTTGTTCATTTTGAATCTGTTCCATAAAGTAGTCCTCCATGTTCTCTCTTGATATTGTAGCTATTGTCTTCTCTTAACTCGTAATCAGTAGAATAATCATTATTCCATTTTGACTCATACACAATATTTACTGGTGTGTCACCGACAGGTTCAATATGCGTTTCATCTTTGGTATTATTTGATTCATTGACTTTTTGGTTAATGGTAGTAATGTTAGCTCGCACTATGTTTTTCATCGATTCATCTTGATATTCCTTGGTGATAGTTTCTACCAATGCCATTTTCTTTTTCCGGCAATTTCACTGTCTATGGCAACATCATTTTTACAAAGGTAACAGTTCCGGCACGTAGACAAGATATGGTTTATGATAATAGTAGAAGAGAAGGCCCAGAAGAGAAATGTATGACTTGGGACATTGTTGTTGTTTTGTGTCGTGGTTTATTATGTCTCTGCTACCTCAGTTGATGTTTCAAAGTTCATTTTGGAAGTATTTTGTTTGAAACATATGACTTAGGATATTTTTGTAGTGTTTTGTCTTAGTTTATCTTGTCTGTGCTACCTTAGTTTATGTTTCAAAACGCATTATGGAAATTTTCGTTTGAAACACATGACTTAGGATATTCTTGTAATATAGTGCCATGGTTTATCTTGTCTGTGCTACCTCAGTTGATGTTCAAAGTTCATTTTGGATTTTTTTTTGTTTTAACGTATGATTTAGGTTTTTTTTGTAGTGTTGCGTCGTGGTTTATCTCGTCTGTGCTACCTTAGTTGATTTTTCAACATGCATTTCGGAAGTTTTTCGTTTGGAACATATGACTTAGGATATTTTCATAGTGTTGTTTCGTTGTTTATTACGTCTGTACTACATCATCAATTCATGTTTCAACGTACCTTTTGGAAGTTTTTCGTTTGAAACATATGACTTAGGATATTTGTTTAATGTTGTGTCGTGATCTTTCACGTCTGTGCTGCCTAAATTAATGTTTCAAAGTGTATTTTGGAAGTTTTTCTTTTGGAACGTATAATTTAGGACATTTTTGTAGTGTTGTGTCGTGCTTTGTCTTGTCTGTTCTACCTCAGTTGATGTTTCAGAGCGCATTTTTGAAGCTTTTCTTTTGAAACGTATGACTTAGGAAATTTTTGTAGTGTTGTGTCCTGGTTTATCTTGTCTGTGCTACCTCAGTTGATTTTTCAAAGCAAATTTTTGAAGTTTGTCATTTGAAACGTATTACTTAGGATAAATTTGCAGTACTGGGTCATGGTTTATCTTGTCTCTGCTACCTCAGTGGATATTTCAAAGTGCATCTTGGAAATTTGGATTACAAAGTTTGAACTGGTGAATTAAATTCCACCTGTGAGCCCGGTAACAGTGTCCATGTCCGAAAATTTCTGTTCTTGAATTTTTGAGTTTTGAACAAGCATTTTAAACGATGGAATTGTTAGTGTAAACATTTCACAAGAGCAAAACAGTGATACTCGCCAAAGGAAGGGCAAAATTCTTTATTTTTTGCTGATAAGAGCTTTGTTAAACGTGAACTTAAGCGTAAATAAAAATTTACCTCTAATAACAGCCCCCCTCTCTCTCTCTTTCTTGAATTAATTTCTAGGGTGTGGACCAGACGCATATTATCACGGTAGGATGAATATTCATAGTCTTGGTTCAAAGGAACGTGGCATTTTTATTTATAGTTCTCAGAATTTCTAAATAGAGCTTAAATTTAGCTCTAATAACAAGCCCTCGCTCCTCCCTCTCTGGAATTGCTAGCTAGCACCCATACCTTTCTTTAATTCATGGTTCTTTTTTGCTTATATTCTATCCATTATAAGCTTTTTCACGTTTTTTTAGTTTGTCATATTTTTAACCTCTGTTTTCTCTATTTTAACTAATAAAACTTTTATTTACAATAATTTTAATCCTTTTGATTTATTGTTTAGGATAAACTTCGACAGGTAATCTTTTACGTAAAGGAATATCTAACGCCGATGGTACGTAACACCTGCCGTCTAGGCCCTGTTAGAAAATCAATAACATTGTAATGTTTATGTGCTCTGGTGCGGAAATCATTTAATTGACTCAGTAAACGGAAGAGGGGTTTTTGTTGCTTGGAATTGGTTATCATGTAGAAAGTATTTCTCGAAAGAGAATATTGAAAATAGATTTCTGGTTCTATCGGCTAAGGCCTAGCCCCGTTGAATACGAATGACCCTTCGAATCCTAATGAGGACAAAAATAATTAAAATTGGTCCTCTGTGTAAAAACGCACTGAAAGAAAAATGAAATCTCAAAAAGTATTATGTAACAAACCGCGTGTGTGTCCTTCTCAATTCAAAGCGGGAGTCCCACTAGGGTTCTGAAGAAACAGGCTACGTTAGAGTGTGTCATCCATAAGCATTTCCTATTACATTAGAATTAAAGAAATACCTTGAAACTTCTTGGAAAAAATGTCTCAGAAAATGTCTTGAGATGTCCTGAAATATCTTGAAACGTTTTGGGAAGTCCTGAAGCATCTTGAAATGTCATGAAAAGAAATGTCTTGAAATGCCTTGGAAAAAAATGGTTTAATAAAATTCCTCTGCATGGCGCTGTAATTACTTAAGACCCATCTGTGCACTGTCAATACGTAACACCCACGTGTGCGCTGTGCTCAGTTACAAGCGAAGGATCCCTACGGGCTCTGAAGAAATCATGTCACATTAGAATGTGTCATCCTCTACTACATAGCTACCGAATATAAACATTGACTTAACTAACACCTGTATCTCTTAGTTTCCCCTCTGACTTAACTAACACCTGCTCTCGGGCTCTTTAAAACAGGGCTGTCACGAGAATCCTGGGGTGTGTCTTCCCAAATGTAAACATTGACATAACACCTGACGATTTAAAACAGGGCACCGTTTAAAATCCAGGAGCGTGTCTTCCCAAATGTAAACATTGACGTATCACCCTTTAAAACAGGGGTGTGTCTTCCATTGTGTCACGGGAATCCTGGGTGCTGTAGAATCTGGGGTATCTGTGACTTTAAAACAGGGATGACTTTAAAACTACGGGTAGGTATGTCTTTAAAATATGTTTGCCTTTAAACTAGGGGTATTGTCGGAATCCAGGGTGTTGTCGGAATCCAGGAATGTTGTCGGAATCCAGGAGTGTTGTTGGAATCCTTGCTATGGGTGTTACTAGATTCAGAAAGGGCATATCACTAATTATAAGGAATAAAAAAGAGTATATGTCAATTAAACTGACAATCAACGGTCGTTTGTTTTTTTTGTTTTGTATTTTTTTTCAGTACAGCGGAATTATGTTCTGGTCTTGAGAAGGCATGGGGGTTATCAGCCTTAATCATGTTAATTTTTGCTCGTTTTGAGTTTGACTCGGCTATTCATTTCAATTTCTGTTCGTTTTGATTTTCATTTATTTACTGATAGTAATTTGTGGTAGTTTTACACTTGGAAGAATATTTGACTTTATTTTTGCTCATATTTGCCTTAATAGAGCTCTTTACTTTTCTTTGAAAAACATGCTTTGTGGGAAAAGTTTTTTTAAAATTAATACTCCTAAAAGCCCAAGCTATGATTACTGAATAGCATTGTGAATCTCGGAGTATGTCAAAATTGCCGAAAAAATAATAAATATGGTTGTGAGTCACGGAGTATGTCAAAACTGCCGAAAAAAAACTGCTTAGATTTGAGAACAGTTGCCTCAGAAAAAAACTTCCAGCACACTGGACTGAAGAAATACCGAATGTACATGTTAGAACCCAGATCAACAAGCTTCTAATCACCAGTGAAATTCCCAAGAGACTTTGAAGGTACTAGGGACATATGACAAGAATGAAGGAGGGAAGATTCTCATATAATGTGTGGTGATGAAAATCGCCTGAACTGTGCAGAAGCGACAGACACTGTACAACCCTCAGCAAGTCACTGGAGAAAGAGGCTACACAGACAAGATGGTCAATAAAGGAACTCTGGTCGTTTGCCTAGTCTCGGGAGACGTGGAGGTCAACAGTTAACACTTTATGAGCCACCAAGCGAGGGGGGACCTAAGTAAGTGAGTTAACTAGTAAGAAACGCTTACAAAACCATGATTCCCCAACAGAACAGTAAATAAATTTATAATATTTTCCTAACTACAAGAAAGTTTTTGTCATCAATTAAAAAACTTTCCGAAAAAGAAGTTTTTCAAAGAAAAATAAAGGCCATATTAAACTTAAGCTCAGCAGAAATAAAAATGTATAGTAATTCAAACTCGAAACGATCAGAAATTATTATTAAAGAACAAATGAAGCTCAAAACGGACAGAAATTAACTAAACAATAATAGCAAACATACAACGTGTACCATATAATAATTCTAAATTAAGGACATGTCATACTTTAAAAGATATCACCTATGGCTTAGCATCCACTCTTAATGCTTTATTAAATAAAAAAAAACAAGTTTTTTAAACTGAAAGTAAGGAGCGACATTAAAACTTAAAACGAACAGAAATTATTCCGTATATGAAAGGGGCTGTCCCCTACTCAACGCCTCGCTCTTTACGCTAAAGTTTTTTATTGTTTTAAAAAATAAATTTGTGAGAAAGAGTCAAAATTTATCGTAAAGAGCGAGGCGTTGAGGAGGGGACAGCCCCAAACCCCTGAATCACAAAGGCCGTTGAATTAGAATAGATAGCTCTTTTGAAAGCACTAAAAAAAACTGTAGCGTAAAGAGCGAGGTATTGACTTGGGGGAGAACCCCCTCACATACGTTATAATGTCTGTTCGTTTTAAGTTCTAATAGTCCTTCTTACATTTCAGTTGAAATGTAATTATTCCGTATATGAAAGGGGCTGTCCCCTCCTCAACGCCTCGCTCTTTACGCTAAAGTTTTTTATTGTTTTAAAAAATAAAGTTGTGACACAGAGTCAAACTTTATCGTAAAGAGTGAGGCGTTGAGGTGGGGACAGCCCCAAACCCCTGAATCACAAAGGCCGTTTAATTAGAATAGATAGCTCTTTTGAAAGCACTAAAAAAAACTGTAGCGTAAAGAGCGAGGTATTGACTTGGGGGAGAACCCCCTCAAATACGTTATAATTTCTGTTCGTTTTAAGTTCTAATATTGCTTCTTACATTTCAGTTGAAAAAACTTTTTTTTTATTTAATTTCTGATCGTTTTTTAAATAATGCTTGGAAATCCGGCACCCCCTTCAAAGAAATGTCCCTTACCCCAAGGAAACATCCTCCATGGAAATATTCTCCAAAGTAACCCCTCCTCTAGCCCCCCCCCCTTCCAGAAAAAATCCTTCCTGAAAATGGTTGTATACTTCCCAATAACCAATAAATAATGCTGGCAAGTCCGGCGCCCCCTTCATGGCAATTTCCCTTCCCCCATGAAAAATTCGTTCATGAACAGATCCTCCAACATTGCCACCGACCCACCCATCCCACCCACTACCAGAAAAAAAACCACCTGAAAACTTATGTATACTTACCAATAACCAATACAATATGTTAACATTTGGTAAAGTTAATAACTTTTAGCCCTCCCTCTGGGAACATAGGGGGATTAAGTCATCCTAAAAGACATATTTATCATGTTTTCGACCATGCTGAACAAAATGGCTATCTCAAAGTTTTCATCGGTTGACTTTGGGAAAAAAATTAGCGTGGGAGGGGGCCTAGATGCCCTTCATTTTTTTTGTCACTTAAAAAGGACACTAGAACTTTTAATTTCCATTCCAATGATCCCTCCCATGATATTCTAGGACCACTGGGTCGATACGATCACCCCTGGGGAAAAAAACAAACAAACAAATAAACCCGCACCCGTGATCTTTCTTCTGGCAAAAAATGCAAAATTCCACTTTTTTGTAGATAGGAGCTTGAAACCTCTACAATAGGGTTCTCTGATACGCTGAATATGATGGTGTGATTTTTATTAAGGTTTCATAACTTTTAGGGGGTCTTTTCTCCTTTTTTTGAAAATCAGCCAAATTTTCTCAGGCGCGTAACTTTTGATGGGTAGCACTAAACTTAATGAAAGCTATAAATTTGAAATCAGCATTGAAATCTTATTCTGTTGATATATCTATTGGTATCAAAAACCCGTTTTCTAGAGTTTCGGTTACCATTGAGCCGGGTCGCTCCTTACTTACAGTTTGTTACCACGAACTGTTTGATCAACAGTTTCTGGTCTAGAAATGATTATAAAAGAACAAATGAAACCCCAAACGGACAGAAATTAAATAAACAACCATAGCAAACATACAACATGTACCATATAATAATTCTAAATTAAGGAAATGTCCTATTTTAAAAGATATCCCCTATAGCTTAGCATTCACTCTTTATAATCGTTTCCTTTATCAACAGTCTGTGGTCTATTGAAATTCAAGAACAACGGAAATTCACGCCAAGCTTAGAAACGTTTTGCCTTTCTACCTATTAATACTGGTTTCGCTATTAAGTAAATTAGTCCTAAATAAATACCATATTTATTTATAATAAAATTATAAAATAATATTTATAATCACCTATGGCTTAGCATTCACTCTTTATAATCGTTTCCTTTCAACAGTCTCTGATCTATTGAAGTTCAAGAACAACGGAAATTCACGCCAAGCTTAGAAACGTTTTGCATCCCTACCTATTAATACTGGTTTCGCTATTTAGTAAATTAATCCTTAGTAAATTTTATACCAGAATCCTTTTTCTTTCTTTGATTACTAACAGCATAAACATCAGGTGAAATTACGTGTTTCGTTAAGCATGACAGAATTTCATATTTATTATGTTATGCATTACAATTTTTGTTCATAAAATGAAGGCTCGAATTTAAAATCATAGGCAGAAAATACAAGTAGAAAAACTTTCCGAAAAAAACTGATACTTTCAATTGAGTTAAGTAAAATTGCTGAGTGGATCGGAATAAATTGTTTAATGAGCTGTACTGGGAAACATAGTCAGTGCTGTATGATAGTAGTAACCATCTATGGAATTCTACCGTTCCTATAGGAAGATATTTCTACCGGTCCTATAGGAAGACATTTCTACCGATCCTATAGGAAGACATTTCTACCAGTGCTATTGGTAGACATCTCTAACGTTACTATTTGACGATATTTATAACCGTCCTAGAGAACGACATCTCTACCGATCCTGAAGAACAACATCTATACAAGTTCTATAGGAATACTTTTCTACTTATTATGGAGCAAGATATTTCTACCTGTCATATAGGAATACATTTCTACTGGTCCTATAGGAAGACATTTCTACCAGTCCTATAGGAAGATATTTCTACCGGTCCTATAGGTAAACATTTCTAGCGGTCCTATAGGAAGACATTTCTACCGGTCCTATAGGAAGATATTTCTACCGGTCCTATAGGAAGACATTTCTACCGGTCCTATAGGAAGACATTTCTACCGGTCCTATAGGAAGATATTTCTACCGGTCCTATAGGAAGACGTTTCTACTGGTCCTATAGGTAATACTTCTACGAGGCATTACACCTTTTCAAAGAGAGTGAGTATCCTCTCAAATGGCCTTATACTTATTCGACTTTATGTTCCTTTCTGTGCTATTCTGGACCTTGTATACACCTTTTCAAAGAGATTCAGAGCTCCCTCACATGGCCTTCTGGATTTGCTCGGAGGTATAGCAATTTCAATGCTATATACTTGGAGGTATAGCAATTTCTACATTATTCAATAGAAGCTTGACACCTTTTCAAAGAGATTCAGAGCTCCCTCACATTCCGGGCCAACCGGATATGTTTCTATGCCAACCAGACATGGTCTTATACTTTTGAGGACTTGTCTTTCACTTGATGAAGGACAAGTTTTTCTGACGCAGTTACCTCTCCGATGTGGTCTGTATAATACACAAGTAACGTTTGAAAAGTATTGTCAATTTAAACAAGTTTTTCTGACACAATTTACAGACTAGATTTCTAGTTCATATATTTTTTTGATAACTTGATAGGTGATTTGAATAAAAGGAATTCAAATATTTTGTCTATGAAATAGAAGCTAACTCAATTTGCAAAAAGGTATATCATTAGCATAACTCTGATCTGATTTAATTGTCGCCGACAATGAGATTTAATCACTGCTAAGCCTATTGTTATTGCGGGAGAGTTACCCAATTTACAGCTTAGTGTTAACTGACAGAGTTCCAAATACGAACATTTTGAAAAGTAGACAAAAAATCGGACGTTATAATCAGAATTATTTGATTAACGTTTAAAAAGGGGTAATGAGATATATGATCTGTATAATACACAAGTGATGTTTGATAAGTATTTTCAATTTAAAATAGGATCTATGCATTTTTTCTTTAAATGGTGTTCGTTCAATTGAAAGCGAGGATTTCTGTTAAATAAATAATTCTTATATTTTTTCCGTTCAACTGAAAGCGAGGATTTCTGCTAAATAAATAGTTGTTATACCTTTTTAAATAGCTTTACGGAGTTTGAGTGGCTCTGTTGTTTTATTCCGGGTGATTTTTTTTTTAGATGGTGTTCGTTAAATTGAAGTTGAGGATTTCTGTTAAATAAATAATTGTTATACCTTTTTAAATAGCTTTACAGGGTTTGAGGGACTCTGTCGTTTTATTCCGTGTGATTTTTTCTTTGCATGGTGTTCGTTCAATTGAAAGCGAGGATTTCTGTTAAATAAATAATTCTTATATTTTTTCCGTTCAATTGAAAGCGAGGATTTCTGTTAAATAAATAATTGTTACACCTTTTAAAATAGCTTTACGGGGGTTGAGGGACTCTGTCGTTTTTTTCCGTGTTATTTTTTGTTTACCTGGTGTTAGTTGAAAAAGCGAAGCTTTATGTTAAATAAATAATTCTTATATTTTTTACGTTAAATTTAAAGCGATGATTTCTGTTCAATAAATAATTGTTATACCTTTTAAAATAGCTTTACGGGGTTTGAGGGGCTCTGTCGTTTTAGTCCGTGTGATTTTTTCTTTAAATGTTGTTCGTTAAAGAACTGATGATTTCTTTTAAATAAACAATTCTTATATTTTTCCGTCCAAATTAAAGCGTTTTGTTATTTAAAATAACTTATTTGTATAACTTTTTAAAAGATACGGACGGGTATTTATGGGGTCTTTCACGTCTGTATTTATGTGAGTTGATTGACAGAGGTTTCACACAAAAAAGCGTGTATTTATTTTGAATAAATAATTCTCTGATTTTTTTCCGTACAAAGAAAAGCAAAAATTTTTGTTAAATAAATAATTGCTATACATTTTAAAATATCTTTACGGGGTTTGAGGGGCTCTGTTGTATTATTCCATGTGATTTTTTCTTTACATAGTGTTAGTTCAAAAAGCGAGGATTTCTGTTAAATAAATAATTCTTATATTTTTACCGTTCAATTGAAAACGAGGATTTCTGTTAAATAAATAATTTTTATACCTTTTAAAATAGCTTTACGGGGTTCGAGGGACTCTGTCGTTTTATTCCGTGTGATTTTTTCTTTACATAGTGTTCGTTCAAAAAGCGAGGATTTCTGTTAAATAAATAACTCTTATATTTTTTTCCCGTTAAATTGAAAGCGAGGATTTCTGTTAAATAAATAATTGTTATACCGTTTAAAATAGCTTTACGGAGTTTGAGGGACTCTGTTGTTTTATTCCGTGTGATTTTTTCTTTACATGGTATTCGTTCAAAAAGCGAGGATTTCTGTTAAATAAATAATTGTTATACCATTTAAAATAGCTTTACGGGGTTTGATAGACTCTCTTGTGTTATTCTGTGTGATTTTTTCTTTACATTATGTTCGTTCAAAAAGCGAGGATTTCTGTTAAATAAATAATTGTTATACCTTTTAAAATAGCTTTACGGGGTTTGAGGGACTCTGTTGTTTTATTCCCTGTGATTTTTTCTTTACATGGTTTTCGTTCAAAAAGCGAGGATTTCTGTTAAATAAATACTTGTTATACCTTTTAAAATAGATTTACGGGGTTTGAGGGACTCTGTTGTTTTATTCCGCGTGATTTTTTCTTTACATGGTGTTCGTTCAAAAAGCCAGGATTTCTGTTAAATAAATAATTGTTATACCTTTTAAAATAGCTTTACGGGGTTTGAAATAGATACCGAGAGTTCAATGACTCTTCCCTGCAATGACTTCCAAGGGTTTTATGACTCCTCCCCACAATGAATTCAGATGGTTTGAGGGCTCATCCCCCATAGCTATAACTCCATTCAACCTTGAGCGAAGGTATAAAAGTTTGATGAAGTATTTTTCTACTTAACAACTACATTAATAACTTCCAAGATGATAGGATTGTATGACACAGAATTTATCAGTTTGAAAAAATCATCTTGTGGCGTTATATTTGAATGTGCATTTTTATTATTGTCTATGGAACTCGAAGAAATTGACTGTTATCATTGGCTAGTGAACTATAACATGTTTGAGTATGATAAAAGCTTGTGGAGTACTACATTACGTCATATAAACAGACTGGGATTCTATGATAGAGCGATTACACCACTTAATAATGCGGGTCAGGAACTGAGAAATGTTCAAGAGGAAGTCAGTGAAATTTGTAGCTTTTTCGGGGTTGAAGCGCTCTACGTAAAGGGCAATGTACCTACAGATAAAGTTTTAATTCAAAAGTGTGACCCTAGGATTCCACTTCTCAATCTAGAAGAGTTTAAGTGTCCTAAATTTGAAGGGCGTTATCACCGTCCTGAAAACGAGGTTAGGTTCTTCGCACAGTGGATACCTAAGAACATACCTGATCATGATAAATCCATAAGACATGTTAAAAACTATTCTATATCATGAGACCATCGTTTGTGGATGTTTAAGAGTGAACTCTAAGTACTATTTTTATGTAAACATTTGTTGTTGTTTTTTTCTCAAAAAAAAATCTGTTAATACATTTAAGCAATAAATATCTTTAAGCTTAACCCCGTCTTTATTCTTTAGAATAGTTCTATTGTAAGCAAGTAACAAACTCTTTCCTGAAGTCACCTCTTGGATACACAATGTAGAAACTTCATTTAAGAAATTATAAAAAAATTGTAAGTAAGTAACAAATTCTTTCTTGAAGTCACCTCTTGGATACACAATACGGAAATTTCATTCAAGAAATTATGAAAATATTTGTAAGTAAGTAACAAACTCTTTATTGAGAGGTTCACTTAGAGTGGCGCGCCACTCTAAGTGAACCTAGATCAACCCAACTTTTTGGATATCTCTCTCAATAAAGAGTTTGTTACTTACTTACAAATATTTTCATAATTTCGTGAATGAAATTTCCGTATTGTGTATCCAAGAGTTGACTTCAAGAAAGAAATTGTTACTTACTGAGAATTTTTTTATAATTTCTTGAATTAAATTTCTACATCATGTAGCTAAGTGAAAATTGTTTGTGATAAAGGGAAAAAAAAGTTACTTACTTGCGATTTTTTCATAATTTCTTGAATGAAGTATCTGTACTGTATATCCAAGAGGTGAAATCAATAAAGAATTTGTTACTTACTTACAAATATTTTCATAATTTCTTGAATGAAATTTCCGTATTGTGTATCCAAGAGATGACTTCAAGAAAGAAATTGTTACTTACTGAGAATTTTTTCATAATTACTTGAATTAAATTTCCACATCGTGTATCTAAGTCATGTAAACAATAAAGAGTTTGTTACTTACTTAGAATTTTGTCATAATTTCTTGAACGCAATGTCTTTGTTTATCCAGCAGGTGAATTCAAGAAAGAATTTGCTACTTACTTACAATTTTTTCATAATTTCTTTAATGAAAATTTCTGTATTGTGTATCCAAGAGGTGACATCAAGACAGAATTTGCTACTTAGTTACAATTTTTTCATAGTTTCTTAAATGAAGTTTTTTCATTTTATATCCAAGAGGTGACTTCAGGAAAGAGTGTTTTACTAGATTACAATAGAACTATTCTAAAGAATAAAGACGGGTTAAGCTTAAAGATATTTATTGCTTAAACGTATTAACAGATTTTTTTTTGAGAAAAAAAAACAAACAAATGTTTAAATAAAATAGTACTTAGAGTTCACTCTTAAACATCCACAAACGATGGTTCCATGATATAGAATAGTTTTTAACATGTCTTATGGATTTATCATGATCAGGTATGTTCTTAGGTATCCACTGTGCGAAGAACCTAACATCGTCTTCAGGACGGTGATAACCCCCCTCAAATTTAGGACACTTAAACTCTTCTAGATGGAAAAGTGGAATCTTAGGGTCACACTTTTGAATTAAAACTTTATCTGTAGGTACATTGCCCTTTACGTAGAGCGCTTCAACCCCGAAAAAGCTGCAAATTTCACTGACTTCCTCCTGAACATTTCTCAGTTCCTGACCAGCATTATTAAGTGGTGTAATCACTCTATCATAGAATCCCAGTCAGTCTGTATGACGTAATGTAGTACTCCACAAGCTTTTATCACACTCAAACATGTTATAGTTCACTAGCCAATGATAACAGTCAATTTCTTCGAGTTCCATAGACAATAATAAAAATGCACATTCAAATATAACGCCACAAGATGATTTTTTCAAACTGATAAATTCTGTGTCATACAGTCCTATCATCTTGGAAGTTATTAATGTAGTTGTTCAGTAGAAAAATACTTCATCAAACTTTTATACCTTCGCTCAAGGTTGAATGGAGTTATGGCTATGGGGGATGAGCCCTAAAGCCATCTGAATTCATTGTGGGGAGGAGTCATAAAACCCTTGGAAGTCATTGTGGGGAAGAGTCATTGAACTCTCGGTATCTATTTCAAACCCCGTAAAGATATTTTAAAAGTTAAAAAAATTATTTATTTAACAAAAATCCTCGCTTTTTAAACTAACACCAGTTAAAGAAAAAATCACACGGAATAAAACAACAGAGTCCCTCAAACCCCGTAAAGCTATTTTAAAAGGTATAAAAATTATTTATTTAACAGAAATCCTCGCTTTTTGAACGAACACCATGTAAAGAAAAAATCACATGGAATAAAACAACAGAGTCCCTCAAACCCCGTAAAGCTATTTTAAACGGTATAACAATTATTTATTTAACAGAAATCCTCGCTTTTTGAACGAACATCATGTAAAGAAAAAATAACACGGAATAAAACAACAGAGTCACTCAAACCCCGTAAAGCTATTTTAAATGGTATAACAATTATTTATTTAACAGAAATCCTCGCTTTTTGAACGAATACCATGTAAAGAAAAAATCACACGGAATAAAACAACAGAGTCCTTCAAACCCCGTAAAGCTATTTTAAAAGGTATAACAATTATTTATTTAACAGAAATCCTCGCCTTCAATTGAACGGGAAAAAAAATATAAGAATTATTTATTTAACAGAAATCCTCGCTTTTTGAACGAACACTATGTAAAGAAAAAATCACATGGAATAATACGACAGAGTCCCTCAAACCCCGTAAAGCTATTTTAAATTTTATAAAATTTATTTATTTAACTGAAATCCTGGATTTCATTTTATCTGAAAAATTTTAAGATTTTTTTTTTTAAAATAATTCATGGATTTTTGAACGAAACCTTTGTAAAGAAAAAATAACCTGGAATAACACGACTGAGCCCCTCAAACCCCGTAAAGCTATTTTAAAAGGTATAACAATTATTTATTTAACAGAAATCCTCGTTTTTTGAACGAACACCATTTAAATAAAAAATCACACGTAATAAAACGACAGAGCCCCTCAAATCCCGTAAAGTATTTTAAAAGGTATAACAATTATTTATTTAACAGAAATCCTCGCTTTCAATTGAAGGGTAAAAATATAATAATTATTTATTTAACAGTAATCATCGCTTTTTGAACGAACACCATGTAAATAAAAAATCACACGGAATAAAACTAAAGAGTCCCTCAAACCCCGTAAAGCTATTTTAAAAGTTATAAAAATTATTTATTTAAAATAAATCCTCGATTTAAATTTAACTTAAAAAATATAATAATTATTTTTTTAAAATAAATCCTCGATTTAATTTTAACTAACAATATTTAAAGAAAAATTATAACTGAAAAACACGACAGAGACCCTCAAACCCCGTAAAGCTATTTTAAAAGGTATAACAATTATTTATTTAAAAGAAAACCTCACTTTCAATTGAACAGAAAAAATATAAGAATTATTTATTTAACAGAAATCCTCGCTTTCAATTGAACGAACACCATGTAAAGAAAAAATGCATAGATCCAATTTTAAATTGACAATACTTATCAAACATCACTTGTGTATTATACAGATCATATATCTCATTACCCCTTTTTAAACGTTAATCAAATAATTCTGATTATAATGTCCGATTTTTTGTCTACTTTTCAAAATGTTCGTATTTGAAACTCTGTCAGTTAACACTAAGCTGTAAATGGGGTAACTCTCTCGCAATAACAATAGGCTTAGCAGTGATTAAATCTCAATGTCGGCGACAATTCAAGCAGATCAGATTTGTGCTAATGGAATACCTTTTTGCAAATTGAGTTAGCTTCTATTTCATAGACAAAATATTTGAATTCCTTTTATTCAAATCACCTATCAAGTTATCAAAAAAATATATGAACTAGAAATCTAGTCTGTAAATTGTGTCAGAAAAACTTGTTTAAATTGACAATACTTTTCAAACGTTACTTGTGTATTATACAGACCACATCGGAGAGGTAACTGCGTCAGAAAAACTTGTCCTTCATCAAGTGAAAGACAAGTCCTCAAAAGTATAAGACCATGTCTGGTTGGCATAGAAACATATCCGGTTGGCCCGGAATGTGAGGGAGCTCTGAATCTCTTTGAAAAGGTGTCAAGTTTCTATTGAATAATGTAGAAATTGCTATACCTCCAAGTATATAGCATTGAAATTGTTATACCTCCGAGCAAATCCAGAAGGCCATGTGAGGGAGCTCTGAATATCTTTGAAATGGTGTATACAAGGTCCAGAATAGCACACAAAGGAATATAAAGTCGCATAAGTATAATGCCAAGTGAGAAGATAGTCACTCTCTTTGAAAAGGTGTAATGTCTCGTAGAAGTATTACCTATAGTACCGGTAGAAATGTCTTCCTATAGGACCTGTAGAAATGTCTTCCTATAGAACCGGTAGAAATATCTTCCTATTGGACTGGTAGAAATATTTACCTATAGGACCGGTAGAAAAGTCTGCCTATAGGACCGGTAGAAATGTCTTCCTATAGGACCGGTAGAAATATCTTCCTATAGGACCGGTAGAAATGTCTTCCTATAGGACTGGTATAAATGTCTTCCTATAGGACCGGTAGAAATGTCTTCCTATAGGACCGATAGAAAGATCTTCCTCTATGATCGGCATAAATGTCTTCCAATAGCTCCGGAAGACATATATTCCTATAGGATCGGTAGAAATGTCTTCCTATAGGACCGGTAGAAATGTCTTCCTATACGACCGATAGAAATATCTTCCTATAGGACCGGTAGAATTCCATAGATGGTTACTACTTATGATAATGAATATTTAGGCTTTATGATGTTTAGTTATTGATACTGGAGATTAATATTTCACATATGTATTTTTAGAAAAATTAAATTTTTAATAAGTCATGAAAAACGGGTTAAAATCTATGTCGGTTCATGAACAGTGCTTTTACAATGTGGTGGATACTTTTTCTGTGTTTGACTTGCCATGAGCATCGAAAATACCATTTCTGACACGATTCTTGCAGTGACAGTGTCAACATCAAATTGGATTTCCGACAAATATTTATTGGAATTTCAACCATCCAATTTTTTTTTTGAATTTATTGATTAACGAATATGTGCGATTTTTAAAATGTTATTTTGCAGAGCATGTAGATTGAGACAATGGGACTTTGATGAAGCAAAATCTATGAAACTAAACGTCTGTATTGATTCATAACACCCAAAAGGTAAATTGACTGAACTAAGGGGTCCTTAATGAAGGCTATCAGTTTTGGAAGAAAACCGTGATTATTTCGATTTTTAGTGTAAAACCCTAAAAATCACGAACATTTTTAGTATTACACTGATCAAGTTTAAAACTTCAGGCCATGTAGAAACCTCATTCAAAACCTTAGGACCAAGGGAACACTAATTAACAGAAACAAATCTGGTTGTATTGATTCGCGACCCGCTTTTTTCATTTTTCTAAAAATAAATTTCTTTGAATTAAGAAAACAAATTTGACAAATATCAACATATGAACATGGCATTCATTTATTGAAACAAATAAAAAGTAACAAGGAAATAAAGATGATTTTTTTGTTAATGAAATGGTCATGTCAATTAAGAGGTCTGTATGTTCAAGGACCAAACAGTTCATGGTAACGAACTGTAAGTAAGGAATGACTCGGCTTAATAGTAACCCGAAACTCTAAAATATGGAATTTGTGTACCAGTAGATAAATCAGAAAAATCGACTTATTATGCTAATTCAAAATATATAAGATTCATTAAGTTTAGTTTTACCCGTCAAAAGCTACGAGCCTGAGAAAATTTGCCTGATAATCGAAAAGGGGGAAACACCCCTAAAAGTCAAAGAATATTATTGAAAATCTCACCATCAGATTTAACGTATCAGAGAAGCCTGCTGTAGAGGTTTCAATCTCCCATCTGCGTAGAAGTGGAATCTTTTATTTTTTGCCAAAAGAAGGATCACGGATCCTTTTTTTCCAGGGGTGATCGTATAGAACAAATAGTCCTAGAATATCGAGAGAGGGTGAATTTGAACGGAAATTAACGGTTCTAGTGCTCTTTTTAAGTAACCAAAAAGATTGGAGGGTAACTAGTGCCCCCTTCCTCACCCCTTTTTCCCAAAATGTCCAATCAAAATTTTCAGATGTCTATTTTGTTCAACATAGATAAAAGGCCTAGTAGCTATGCCTTAACATGACCCCCACAGCCCCTGGGGAAAGGTCTGTAAGTCATGGAATTGGTTTACGTTTAGTATTTGTTATTGGGAAATATACAGAAATTTTTCGGGGCGGGATATTCTTCTGGAGGAATTTCCACGAAAAGAATTTCCTGTCGGGATGGAAGTTTCTAGAGGATGGACTTTCCAGCGGAAATCTTATACTACGGATATTTTCAAAATTTCTATACGAAATTATTTTTATATGTCTCACTTTCTCTTTGCCGAATCAATTTTATATTTGGAAATGTTAAGTGGAACTATCCGGTGGAAATTTTCACCAGGGTGGAACTGTCTAGATGACCTTTCCGGGGGGATTTTTCTCGGAAGGAATTCTTTATGGGGGAGTTTTACGCGGGATAAATCCTCCAGGGGGAATTTTCTGCGGGAGAAATTTTTTACTAGGGAGGGATTTTATTTTGCGTGAAAGAAAATTTCCATGGAGGGATTTTCCGTGGGGGAAGAAAATTTCCATGGAAGGAAAGCCAGGCATTACTTGAAAAATGATCATAAATTCAATAGAAAAAACAAGCTTTTATCAACAGAAAATAAGAAGCAACATCAAAACAGAAATTATTACGTGTATGAGAGGGGCCCCCTCTTAAATACCACGCTCCTTACGGTAAAGTGTGACTTTTTGTCCCAATTCTCTAAGAGCGATTCCTAAAACACATGAGCCGTTTAATTAGAACAATTTAAGCTTTAAAAAACAAAATACAAAAAAAAACTTTAGTGCAAAGTGCGAGGTATTGAGGAGGGGGCAATCCCCCCATATAAGTAATAAATTCAGTTCATTTTAAGTTTTGATGTTACTCCTAATTTTCAGGTCAATAAAACATTTTTTTATCAAACAGTTCGTTGTAACGAACTGTAGGTAAAGAGCGACCCGGCTCAATAGTTACCAAAACTCTAAAAAGCGGAATTTTGATGCCAGTAGATACATCAAAACAATCGGATTTATATGCTGATTTCAAATATTTAAGTTTCATCAGGTTTAGTCTTACCCATCAAAGGTTACGAGCCTGAAAAAATGTGTATTATTTTTGAAAAAAGGGGGGAACTCCCCCTAAAAGTGATATAACCTTAATGAAAAGCGAACCATCCATATTCAGCGTATCAGAGAACCCTCTTTAGAGGTTTCAAGCTCCTATCTGCAAAAATGTGGAATTTTGCATTTTTTTTTGCAAGAAGAAAGATCACGGCTGCGTGTTTATTTGTTCGTTTTTTCCCCAGGGGTGATCGTATCGATCCAGTGGTCATAAAATATCGTCATAGGACTCATTCGAACGGAAATTAAAAGTTCTAGTGCCCGTTTTAAGTGACCAAAAAAATTGAAGGGCAACTAGACCCCTACCACGCTCATTTTTTCCCAAAGTTACCGGATCAAAATTTTGAGATAGCCGTTTTGTTCAACATAGTCGAAAACCTAATAAATATGTCTTTGAGGATGACTTTATCTCCCACGGTCCGCAGGGGAAGGGCTGCAATTTATGAACTTCGCCCATTTTTTACATATAGTATTTGTTATTTGGAAGTATCCTGAAGTTTTCAAGAGGGACATTTTCTGGTGAGGAGAGGGTTCGGAGGAGGGGTCTACGTGGGAGAATTTTCGATGGAAGATATTGTCATTGGAGAAGGGGTTTCTAGAGGTGGGCACCGGGTTTCTCAGTATTATTTTAAAAAACGATCAGAAATTAGATAAAAAACAAGTGTTTTCAACTGAAAGTAAGGAGCAACATTAAAACTTAAAACGAGCAGAAATTATTAGGTATATAAGGGTTCTCTCCCTAGACAATACCTCGCTCTTTACGCCAAAGTTTTTTTTAGTAGGCTTACTTTCAAAAAAGTTATCTATTCTAAATAAACGGCCTTTGTGATTCAGGGGTCATTCTTAAAGAATTGGAACAAAATTCAAACTTTAACGTAAAGAGTGAGGTATTGACTAGGGAGAGAGCCCCTTATTTACTAAATAAAAATATACGAACATAGAAGTTCGTTACGTAAGTTATTTCGTAAGTTATGTCAGATCAAAATTTCGAGAAAGCCATTTAGCCAAAAAAAGTAAAATTAATATGGAAATTTAATTTTAATTATTCATGTTCGGTGAGCCAAAATCAAAGTCACGTTAATTCAAAACGTCCAGAAATTAAACAAAAAAAGAAGTTTTTTTAATTGAAAGTAAGGAGCGACATTAAAACTTAAAATGAACGGAAATTATTCCGTATATGAAAGCGGCTGTCCCCTCCTCAACACCTCGCTCTTTACCCTAAAGTTTTTCATTGTTTTAAAAAATAGACTTGTGAGAACGAATCAAACTTTAGCGTAAAGAAAAGGCGTTGAGGAGGGGGCAGCCCCTTTCATATACGGATTAATTTCCGTTCATTTTAAGTTTTAATGTCACTCCTTACTTTCAGCTAAAAAAACTTGTTTTTTAAAATTAATTTCAATGCAAGAAACGCAAACAATAGTTACACTTACTCAAGATTTTGACGGAAAAATAGTGTTCTGTACAAAATTTTAAACACCACCCAATATTTTAATTCTTATTTCTATCTTTAGTTCTAAATTTTAACTCTTTATGTTTTAAGCAGAATAACTGAGAAAATTTTACAAGTATTCCCTATACTAAAAAATAGCATAACTTTTCCTAGAACGAACAGGGATTACTATCAGCGAAACCGAAAACTTACAGAAATCGAACTGATTAATAAAACAAAGATACTAAAAACTGCTATGTATGAATAAAAAATCAGAAATTGCCACAAACAGGAGTAGGGCTACCGCCCCCTGAATATTCTAAGGGCTAGGAGTCATTTGCAATTTACTGAAAACAATACTATTTTTAAAGATTTGGTCCTTAATAGATTTAACACTGTTATAGCGTAAGTTACAACATTTATTAGTTATTTCCAGCTATATTTGATTATTTTGATAACTTTTTTTTTCCTTTCGACGAATATAAGGCACACTGCCCAAATTCGAAATAGTTCTTATGAAATTCAAGTGTCATGGCGTTTAGAAGGCTGAGGAGTGAAGAGGGAGGGCGGCAGCATCACTCAAAATTGTAAACCTAGGCTTGGTATTTTATTCTTTTTGCTTGCTCGTTTTTGATATTATGACAATCAAAAACGCACTACTCGATATACCAATCGTTTTCAGTAAAGCGAATTGCATATAGATAATAATTGTGTATGGATGTATATAGATGTATATATAATTGTATATAGATGCCTGAAGGAAAGAACAAAACAACTAAGTAGGCCTATATATTACAATATTCAGTTTTACGCCGATACTGCTAACCACAAGTTCTTATAAGCTATTTTTTCTCTTCCCTTATTTCTAAGAGCATAAAACCTTCGTTGACTAGGCAGTCTAGGATTTCTCTGTCACCGTGGCCCCTAATTATTGGTAATATCACTTTGACACAGGTATTAGTCTCACTAGTAATTAGCTTATAGGCTAATATGCTATGCTGAAAGGATATACGAGTGCAACAAACTTAGTTAGGTGACGAAATGTAGTTGATACAACAAGTGTTTATTTGCCAAGTGTCTTTTAAAAACCTTAATAATGTAAAGAAACCCCCTCCCCACTCTTGATGTTCTGGTAAAAAAATTTTGGAAAAATAATGTCTGGAAAAAGTCAAACTTCAGTGTAAAGAGGCTAAGAAGGCATAGGCTAATAAGGGATATCTTGCAATCGACGCGTTACTTTCCGTTTGTTTTAAATTTTAATGTCACTCTTTACTTTCATTAGAAGAATAACGACATTTTGATTAAATTTCAGTCTGTTCTTAATACCACGTCCAATGTTGAATTGTGTAAGAGGAGGGTGACCGTCCTCTAAAACCCAACTCTTCAAATCAAACATTAGCTTTTGAAAAATTAAATTAAAAAAACAAGTTTTTTTAACTGAAAATAAGGAACGACGTTAAAACTTAAAACGAACAGAAATTATTCCGTATAAAAAAGGGGCTGTCCCCTCCTCAACGCCTTGCTCTTTACGCTAAAGTTTTTTATTGTTTAAAAATTAGAGTTGTGAGAAAGTCAAACTTTAGCGTAAAAATCGGGGCGTTAAGGAGGGGTAGACCCTTTCATATACGGAATAATTTCTGTTCGTTTTAAGTTTTGCACATTCAACTGTTTGGGTTGCAGTCCACAAAAATGAAATCAAACAGTTCGTGGTAACGAACTGTAACTAAGGAACGACGTGGCTAAATAGTAACCGAAACTCTAAAAACAGAATTTTGATACCAAAAGATGCATCAAAGGAATGTAATTTTTATGTTGATTCTAAATATATAAGATATATCAAGTTTAGTGTCACCCATCAAAAGCTACGACCGTAAAGGAATTTGCCTGGTTTATCAAAAAAGGGGGAAAACATCCCCTAAAACTCAAAGAATCTTAATGAAAATCACACCATCGAATTCAGCGTATCAGAAAATTTTAGTATAGAAGTTTTAAGCCCCGATCATAGGCAGTACAATCGCACTGCCTAAGTAAAAAACGATGTTGGCATAATTAATTATTTATTTATTTATTTTTTCTTTAGACCAAGGCACTTCGTATCGAAGGAGTTGTCGTAGAAACTTCGAAAAGGGCTCATTCGATTGGAAATTGGTTTGGCTTGGGCCCTTTTTAATAGTCAAAAGTGATTGGAAGGCAACTAAGCCCCCTTCCACGCCCACTATTTCCCCAAACACATCTGATCAAAATTTTGAATTAGCCATTTTGTTCAGCGTATTTGATTTCCATATAGAAATTATGTTTTTGACGAGCACACTCTCCCACAGCCCTAAGAGCAAGGGTTGTAAGTTATGCCCTGGGGGCATATAAGGTTTTTATAGACAACGTTGTCCTAAAAACTTCAAAAAAGACTCATTCGATTGGAAATTCATAAGGCTAGTGCCCTTTTTAATATTCGAAAGTGATTGGAGGGCAACTAACCCCCCTCTCACGCCCACCTTTTCCCCAACAAATCCAATCTAAATTTTGAGATAGCCATTTTGTTCAACGTTGTTGAAAAATCTTAAAATTAGGTATTTGAGTATAACAACCCCCCCCCCCCCCACAGCCCTCAGGGCAAGGGTTGTAAGTTATTCCCTGAAGGCATATAAGGTTTTTGAAGAAAACGTTGTCATAGAAACTTCAAAAAGGGCTCATTTGATTGGAAATTGAAATGGCTAGTACCCTTTTTAATAGTGGAAAGTGATGGGAAGACAACTAACACCCCTTCCACTCCCACCATTTACCGAAACACATCCAATCAAAATTTTGAGATAGCCATTTTGGTCAAAGTAGTTGAAAGGTCCGGAAATTATGTCTTTGAGGATGCCACCCCCCCACCCCCAGCCCTCAGGGCAAGAGTTGTAAGTTATGGCCTAAAGGATATAAGGTTTTTATTGAAAGCGTTGTCGTAAAAACTTCAAAAGGGCTCATTCGATTGGACTTAGAAAGGGCTAGAACCTTTTTTAATAGTTGAAAGTGATTAGAGAGCAACTGACGCCCCTCTCACGCCCACCATTTCCCCAAACAAATCCAATCAAAATTTTGAGATAGCCATTTTATTCAAAGTAGTTGAAAAGTCCGAAAATTATGTCTTTGAGGATGACACTCCCCCAAAAGCCCTAGGGGTAAGGTTGTAAGTTATTCCCTTGGGGCGAATAAGGTTTTTATTTAAAGCTTTGTCGTAGAACCTTGAGAAAGGGCTCATTCGATTATAAATTAATAGTCGAAAGTGATTTGAGGGCAACAAACCCCCCTCTCACGCCCACCGTTTCCCCAAACAGACCCAATCAAAATTTTGAGATAACCATTTTGTTCAACTTAGTTGAAAGTTCTAGAAATTAGGTCTTTGAGGATGATACCCCCCCCCCAGAGCCCTCAGGGCACGGGTTGTAAGTAAAGCCCTGGGGGCATATAAGGTTTGTATAGTAAGCGTTGTGGTAGAAACTTCAAAAAGTGCTCATTTGATTGGAAATTAAAATGGCTAGTGCACTTTTTGATAGTCGAAAGTGATTGGAAGGCAACTAACATCCTTTCCATGCCCATCATTTATCCAAACACATCCAATCAAAATTTTGAAATAACCATTTTGTTCAAAGTAGTTGAAAGGTCTAGAAATTACATCTTTGATGATGACAAACCCCCCACAGCTCTCTGGGCAAGGGTTGTATTTTACGGCCTAAAGCATAAGCCCACCTATTCCCCAAACATATCCAATCAAAATTTCTATATAGCCATTTTGTTCAACGTAGTTAAAAGTTTTAGAAATCAGATCTTTGAGGCTGATAAATCCCTCACAGCTCTCAAGGCAAGGGTTTTAAGCTATGCCCTTGGGGCATATAAAGTTTTTTTTTATAGAAAGCTTGTCTTGGAAAATTCAAAAAGGAGTCTTTCGATCGGAAATTGAAATTGCTGGTGCCCATTTTAATAGTCAATATTTAATTGGAGGGTAAGTAACCCCCAATCTCACACCCACCATTTCCCCAAACACATACAAGTAAAATTTTGAGATAACCATTTTATGCAACGTAGTTGAAAGGTCCGGAAATTATGTCTTTGAGGATGACAACCCTCTCACAGCTCTCAAGGCAAGGGTTGTAAGTTATGCCCTGGGGCATATAAGGTTATTACAGAAAGAGTTGTCGTAGAAACTTCAAAAAGGGCTCATTCGATTGCAAATTGAAAGGGCTAGTGCCTTTTTTAATAGTCAGAAGTGATTGGAGGGCAGCTAGCCCCCTCTCACGCCCACCTTTTCCCCAAACACATCCAATCAAAATTTTGAATAGCAATTTTCTTCAACATAGTTGAAAGTTCTGGAAATTAGGTCTTTGAGGATGACACACCCACAAGGGTTGTAAGTTATGCCCTGGGGGAATATAAGTTTTATATTGAAAGCATTGTCGTAGAAACTTCAAAAGGGCTCATTCGATTGGAAAGTGAAAGGGCTAGTGTATTTTTTAATAGTTGAAAGTGATTAGAGAGCAACTAACGGCCCTCTCACGCCCACCATTTCCAAAAACACACCCAATCAAAATTTTGAGATAGCCGTTTTGTTAAATGTAGTTGAAAGTTCTGGATATTAGAACTTTGAGGATGACAACCCCCCCCCCACAGCCCTCAGGGCAGGGTTGTAATTTATGCCCTGGGGGATATAAGGTGTTTATAGAAATCGTTGTCATAAAAACCCAAAAAGGGCTAATTTGATTGGAAATTGAAAGGGCTAGTGCCCTTTTTAATAATCAAAAGTGATTGGAAGGCTAGATAGTTTTATAGTAAATATCGAGGTGGGTAAAATGTATTATATATATATATTTTTTTTTTAGACCAGGGCACTTTGTATCGAAGGAGTTGTCGTGGGAACATCGAAAAGGGCTCATTCAATTGAAGATAGAAAGGGCTAATGCCCTTTTTAAATGTCAAAATAAATTGGAGGGCAACTAGTCCCCCTTCCGCGCCCCCCCCCCCAATTTCCCCTTATTTTTATAGACTAAATGTTGCCTTAAGATTAAATCAAATGCACTGCGTTAATGCTAATTCCCAATAAGGCATCTCAGCAGTATCCCAAGAACGACTGAGGGTATTATGTTCAAACTTTCGGGACTACTTCTACTCTTAAAATTTCACCAAATCAAAATAGCGTAATTGTATCCAAGCTATCAAAGAAAGTAAACAGATTTTTTTGCGAATGGTATCAAGTTTTCTATTTCAGGTCAACTAGAGGAAGTATGAAACTAAATTAAACACTACCATTTTTGTCCAGATTTTTAAAAGGGTTTATTTTGTTAAAAATTGCTGAAAATTTTCTCCAGCATACAAATAGCAGACCAAACTATAAAGTCTTAAAAAAAACGAAAAGATTTAAAGTGTTATTTTCTTTTACCCTGAAAAGACTATGTCAATATAAAACGAAGAGAAATTAATAAAAAAAAACTTTTTCCACAAAATAAGTTTTTTAAAGAAATGTAAAGAGCTCCATTAAACCAAAGATAAGCAAAAATAAAATCAACTAATCTACCAAGCATGAAACTACCACGAATCAGCTTCGATAAATAAATTAAACCCAAAAGGAAAGGAAATTACAATAAATAACCGTGTCAAACTCAAAACGAGCAGAAATTAAAATGAGTATGGCACAAAATCCCTATGCCTTCCGAAGGCCAAAACATAAATTGCACTTTACTGAAAAAAACACAAATGAATGTGCATTGTCAGTTTAATAAAGATATAGCCTACTGATATTTAGTAATAAAAATGTTAATATTATTTGATTTATTAAAGTTATAAGAGTAAAAACATTTAAATTTTTTCAGTAAAGTGAAAATTATGTTCTGGTCTTGGCAAGGCATAGGGCCTCCCCTATGCCTAAAGGCATTAGGGCCTTTTGAGCCCTACTCATGTTAATTTCTGCTAGTTTTGAGTTTGACTCGGTAATTTATTTTAATTTCTGTTCGTTTTGGGTTTTATTTTTTCATCGATGCTGATTTGGCTATCTCAAAATTTTGGTTGGATGTGTTTGGGGAAATGGTGGGCACGAAAGGGGGTTAGTTGTCCTCCAATCACTTCTGACTATTGGAATGAGCAATAGCCGTTTCAGTTTCTTATCAAATTATTATTTTTCGAATTTTCTTCGATAACGCTTTCTATAAAAAAAAACCTTGTGTATTCACAGTGTCTTACTTCCAACCCCTGTCTTGTGTGCTGTAGGGGGAATGTCATCCTCAAAGACATAAGTTCCTGACTTTTTAACTACGTTCAAGAAAATGGCTCTCTCAAAATTTTGATTGAACGTGTTTGGGGAAATTGTGGGTGTGAGAGGGGTGTTAGTTGTCCTCCAATCACTTTCAACTATTAAAAAGGGCACAAGCCCTTCTAATTTCCAACCGAATGAGCCTTTTTTGAAGTTTTATAACTACTTTATCTATAAAAACCTTATATACCTCCAGGGCATAACTTAGAACCCTTGCCCCGAGGGCTCTGAGGGGGTTTATCATCCTCAAACACCTAATTTCTAAAACTTTTAACTACAAAAAACAAAATGGCTATCTTAAGATTTTGATTGGATGTGTTTGGGGAAAAGGTGGGCGTGAGAGGGTGTTAGTTGCCCTCAAATCACTTTCGACTATTAAAAGGGGCACTAGCCCTTTGCATTTCCAATCAAATGAGCCGTTTTTCAAGTTTCTACGGCATAGCTTTCAATAAAAACCTTATATGCCCCCAGGGCATAACTTGCAACCCTTAGCCTGAGGGCTGTGGGGGGAGTGTCTTCCTCAATGATTTATTCAGACCTTTCAACTAGTTTGAACAAACTGGCTATCTAAAAATTTTGATTGGATGTGTTTGGATAAATGGTGGGCGTGGAAGGGGTGTTAGTTGCTTTCCATTCTCTTTCGACTATTAAAAAAGGCACTTCTACGAAGTTTCTACGACAAGGCTTTCTATAGAAAACCTTATATGCCCCCAGGAATAACTTACAACCCTTGCGGAATTAATGTGGAATGTTACTATTTTGCTGGAAGAAAGATGACGGATATGTGTTTTTTTCCGGGGTGATCCTATCGAACCAGCGATCCTAGAGGGTCGGGAGAGGGCTCATCTGATCGGAAACGAAAAGTTTTAGTGCCCTTTTTAAGTGACCAAAAATAGTACTATATTATTTAAACAAATCTGAAAAAGGCTTATGTCAGCTTTGCCTCTCACTCAACTATCATTCTTAGCTTTTCCTCCAAATAGGCATGGCTTGATGGCAACTTAATTTGAATTAAAATCAAGTTGATGGACTATGATTAAAAAGTTAAGAGCCATGGGTAATTGGAGTAAAGCCAAAACAGAAAGTCTGAGTGAGAGGCAAAGCCGGCATAAACCTTTTTCAGAATCGAAATTTTTTCAGTGTATAAGGGTTATATGTGACGTTAGAACGATTATCAAAAGTATATTGGTGATTATTAGAGTCTCTTCGATAAACAGCAAGGTAATATGAAAATTCTTCTTTGTTCATTTCGTCTAATTGGGATCATAACGACGCCGAAAATTTGGTTTTTCATCATCGACCATAGATTTAACTGAATTGCATTGCATTGGAAAACCAAGGTGACACTGCAATTTTCCATTTTTTTTTTTTTTTATTATACATTTCGCATTTGGACTTAACTTCCCACACGGATTATGAATCATCCACATAACCTTAAGGTTCATAAACCTCTACTAAGAGATAATTCTCTTAGTAGAGGATCATCTGTATTTGAAATTTCAGCCGCAATAAGATCATCAATTTGACTGGATTACGGATTCGATTACAAAGACTCGTGATCAATTGCAGATGCATAAGTTGTAGACCACGTCCTAAAATTCAATTGTATGCACATATGCTCCCACCTTTCTAAATATCATTCTTTCATCAATGTCATTGATTGTTTCCTCAAAATTTAATTTCACAATACGAGCAACGAGATTGGGACGATCTTGGGTGGACTGTATGATAAATTCCTTATCTTCAGATAGAATACGTGCTACCTTTTTAATTTCAGACAATGAGGATTGCAAGTCATAGCTATACAGAAATCTGGCAGTCTCAGGTGACGAACAATAGCCAGAGCATCTTCGAAATGTTCGTGTTGATCCGATGGGGGATGACGGTTATATTCCTTTTTAGCCAACGACTGCATTCTGTTTCGAAACTAAGTGGTTGAGAAGTCATGTAAGTCATGTAACACTTACGTAGTTTTTAACCATAATAGTTTTATGGTTCCATTTTATCCTTTGGATGCGACCACGCTCAACATGAATATCTGTATTCACAGGCTATTGTTGAAAGTCTTCCACTGAAATGCAAATCATTGAAACCAATCCGACGCAGGTCACGTGCTACAGCTTGCAGAGAAAGGCTTTTCGCATGTTCAGGTAGAAAAGTGATACGACACCTCGCTAATTCAAGCCGTGTTGGATGTGGACTACTTGCTTAAGGTGTTTTCAGGAGCATATCCACTGTCCATCGTGATGTTCTACCTCGAAGGCTCCAAACGATGGTCGGCATTGTTTAAATTGACCATATCTTTCCATGTTGTTTACAACAATTTCAGTTGACGGAATATATATATATATATATATATATATATATATATATATATATATATATATATATATATATATATATATATATATATATATATATATATATATATATATATATATATATATATATATATATATATATTACGCTTTATGAAATTAGAAATGAGTCTTGCTACAAGATGATTTGCTTTGGCGGAAACGACTGTTTTCCCAAATTTACGAGAAAAACCACTCAAAAGTTAGGGCGAAACTTATACAAAGTTCCTTGGTGAGAAGTTACCACATTTCAGCTTCTAGCTTCAACTATTTAATAAACTTAAAACCGTCACTTTTTTTTAATGTTTCTTGTTTATGACTGCTTACAGATATTTTCTTGCTTTTAACTTTCTTTTTCTTCTTAAGCCATGTTATGTGAACGAAATATACTAGGAAGTTTACGGTTTGACAAGCTGAGTGCTAATTTCAAACAATTGCCGTTTCAAACTGTTCCTAGTAACAAACTGTAAATAAAGAGTGACCCAATCGAATAATAACCGAAAATCTAAACAATGAATTATTGTATCGTTAAATGAATCAAAATAATTTGCTTTTCATATAGTTTCTGAATACGTAAAATTCATTGAGTTTAAAGCAATTCGGTAATAGTTATTTGAATAGTTATTGTTATTTGAATTATTTGATTTGTTATTTGAATGATTTACATATTTCTAGAAAAAGAGGAGAAACGACCCTAAGAGGAGGGCATGTGTTTTTGATTAAACTAAATCACGGGATTCAACACATTCAAGAGCCAAGTACCGAGTGTTGAAGTTCCTATTAGCAATTAAATAAAAAACAGGTTTTTCACCTGAAAGTAAGGATTAACATTAAAACTTAAAACGAACAGAAATTATTACGCTTATGAGGGGGGTTGCCCCCTCATCCAAACCTCTCTCTTTAAGCTAAAATTCGAATTGTGTCCCAATTCTTCAAGTACAGCTCTTTTAAAAGTACAAAAAAACTTTTCCCTCACTTTGAAGCTGAAAACATTACGACTATTGATGGTTTGATCATCACTTGCGTTGAATGAAGCTAATGCCAAATAGGATTTTAATTTTTCGATTGTTTGTGGAACTCTTTAGAGTGCAAATGATATCCTTAGAGATTAAAAGCAAACAAATGCATTTGGATATTATGGAGGTGACAATACAATTCCACCAACCAAGCAGCAATCTCCAAATGAATCACCTCTGTTTTCTACTCTATTCTGAAGGGTCTCAATGACTTGTAACTAACACTTGCGTTGTTTACGGCATCTTTGTAGGTTCGTACTGGGTTTTGTGCCACAGTTTATAGGTGTCAAAAATTGCAAAGGCGTTGGTCTTCTAACGTAATGTGTCTTTCTCCTTCTTTTTTATTTTTAACTCGTTCTGATTATTGCTTTCGCTTGTCTTCTAACCGCAGAATTTTTTATTCTTCACTGGCAAGGCGAATGATACATCGTCCTCGCTTTTCCACCTTTGTGCCGGTAGGTGTGTTAATATAGCTACATGCTAATACTACATACATTTAAAGTTATAATGCCCTTTTTAAGATTCAAAAGTTATTATAGGGTAACAAGCCACGACCCACACCGTTTTTTCCACAAACGCATCCGATCAAAATTTTGAGATAGCCATTTTGTTCAAAATAGTCCAAAGGTAAAATAACCATGCCTTTGGGTTTTTCCATTCCCCTTCCAGCCCCCAGGACAAAGGCTGTAAGCTACGCAAGCTCTCCATTGTAAAGATATAAAGTTTTTATGGAAATGGTGGTCGTATAAACTTTGGAGGGGGCTCATTCAATTGGAAATCGAAAGTTTTAGTGCCCTTTTTAAGATTAAAAAGTGATCGGAGGGCAACCATCCCCCTCCCACGCCTTTTTTCACCCAAATACATGCGACAGAAATTTTGAGATAGTCATTTTATTCAAACAAAACCAAAGATTAATTAACTATGCATCTGGGGTTGACCCCCCCCCCTCCTTGGGCAGCCCTCGGTGCAAGAAATATAATTTGTGTAAGTTTCTTATTGTTAACAATTAAATCTAAACACACTTTGTCCTTGCTGGTTGTGAAAAGGGAATATTAGCAATATCTAAGCAACGGCTGATGGTATTAGGTTGAAACTTTCAATATATGTTGAGGGGGAGTAGAAGACAGACTGGAGGGGATCAGAAATAAAACGATCAGAAAAAAACGATCAAAAAATTAATATAAAAAAAAACAAGTTTTTCAACTGAAAGTAAGGAGCAACATCAAAACTTAAAACGAACATAAATTATTACGTATATGTATATCTCCTATCAAATTATTGAAATAATTTTGAAATAATTTTTTCGAAAAGAACGAAAAAAAAAACAAAGCGATCTAGTGTTGCTCATCCAGTCGGGTTCAAGGTTTTAACCCCCATCCTCACAAAAAAACTGCCTCCAGAACTAAAAAGTCCTGGATACGCAAATTGTTTTGATACATTAAACGTTATCTAAATCCTTTTATAGAGCTTCAAGTACTATTATCCCGAGTCGCTCCTTCCTTAAAGCTAATTAGTTTAAGGAAAATTGGCCTACGGAATAATTGATGTTCGTTTTGAGTTTTAATTTTGCTCCTTACTTTAAAAAACTATTTTTTCTGCTGTGGGAAAGAAGTCAAGACCCTTTAACTCTCTGTGTTTTCCGTTCATCGTAAAATCAAACTATCCTTTGTCAGATTCAAAAAATAGGTAGAAAAACGCTGCTCCAAACTTTTATATTGTATGAAAACACTAGGAAACAATTTACTTACATGCAAAAAAATGTTCCAATAATTGCTATCTGACCTGTGACACATAAAAAGGGTGCTTAGAACTTTGCCACCACGCTTGAAATCTAACGACCAAGAAAAATAGAAAAAAAAGTGTCTATGTTTTTCAAAAAGTTCAGCTTTCTGTTGTTAAAGCCCAGCCACCTAAAAATTATTGTATACGTGGCATATTGGCTAGTTTTTGCAAACGTTACATATTGAATAAGCCTGCATAAGCCTTCTGTTGCTGCGACTACAGAAAAAAAGCCTAGACAATATTGTTGTCATCCTATGGAAAAATCGAAAGTATTTCATTAGAACATATTAATCTCGTTGCATTTTGC
The DNA here is from genome assembly GCF_049724085.1 of Artemia sp. Qi Xiang Cuo. Lineage (NCBI taxonomy): Eukaryota > Metazoa > Arthropoda > Branchiopoda > Anostraca > Artemiidae > Artemia > Artemia sp. Qi Xiang Cuo. Next base: position 24,473,030 of record NC_142798.1, on the reverse strand, counting down.
TATGGTTACAAATAAAATGTGTAATCTAGTGAAATAGGCCTCACCATACATTGATAACCATGGATTAGTATTTAATCTAAAAAAGAAGTCGGAAACATTTGTTTTGTAACGGAATTTCAATTACTAGGGGGGTTTTAGTGGGAAACTGTATGTTCTAATACTTTACCTAAAACATATTTACTTTTCACTAAGTTTGTTGTCTGAGTGAAAATACTGGATATTAAAGCTAATTGGAATGGAAAGCTAAATCTCAAGTAGTGTACGCAGGTCTTTTTTATGTAGGCCTATTAATTAAAAAAAAAACTCCGAAAAAGAAGTTTTTCAAAGACAAGTTAAGGTCATTTTAAACCTAAGATTAGCAGATACAAGTACCTGTTAAAATTCAAACTCAAAACGACGAGAAATTACTATTAAAGAATAAATGAAACCCAAAACAAACAGAAATTAAATAAATAATCAATGCAAACAAACATACAATAGATACTAATGTAAATGAATGAATGAATCTTAACGAGCAAAACTTAAATTGAATGTGCAAATCAAGCTTGAAACGAACAAGAGTTTGGGTATCGTCTCCTTCTTTCACTGTAAAAGTCTAAAACCTACTGCGTCATGGCGCTTTACTGAAAACGAATTGTATTATAAATATTTTCTTTTGTAGGCTACTCAATATTGAAAATAAACATTAAAATAACAGTAAAATTTTGAACTGATGAGCTTTCAGCAATTAATATCATTATACATCAAACATTGAGTTTAATTTATTAATTCTTTCTAAAATTGCTTAAGACCCATAAAATTGTCCCCTTCCTCAACTGTAAAAACCTAAAGCTTACTGCGTCATTGGCGCTTCACTGAAAACAAATTATATTACAAATATTTCCTTTTCCAGTTCTTACAGCATTGAAAATGAAAATAAAATTACCGTGAAATAAAATCTAGAACTGATGGATCTTTAAAAAATTAATATTATTATATATCGACTATTCAATTTGGTTTTATTTATACTTTCCAAGACTGTTCAAGACACATATAGTTTTCAGTAAAGCGCCATGACGCAGTAGGTTTTAAACTTTTACAGTGAGAGAAGGAGACGATACCCAAACTCTTGTTTGTAGTGATTTTTGTTCGTTTCAAGCTTGATTTGCATATTCAATTTAAATTTCACTCGTTTTAAGATTTATTTATTCAATCACATTAGAATCTATTGTATGTTTGTTTGCATTTATTATTTATTTAATTTCTGTTTGTTTTGGGTTTCATTTATACTTCAATACCAAATATTTTTTTAAAAAATGCCCATCTCAAATTTTATATCGTATAAGTCTGCAGAAAAAAGGGCGCGGTGTCGAGCTAGTTTCCCTCCGGTCTCTCTTGACTCTTGAAAATTGAACTAAAAATTTCAATTTCCATTCCAATGAGCCCTCTCTGAAATTTATGAGCATCCCCTCCATAAGAACAAAATATGCCACCAGGGCATAACTTGCAGCACCTGTCCCCGGGCCCTGGGGGGTTGTGTCGACACAGGAGTATTTTTAACTGACCTTTCAACTATTTTTAACAAAAGGGCAATATCAAAATTTTGATCGGATGCATTTGGGGGAAAAGAGGCGTGGGGGGGGGGGATAGTTGCCCTATGATATTTTTTTACTCTTAAAACTGAACTAGAGCTTTAAATTTTCAATCAAATGAGCCATCTCTGAAGTTTATACGAGCATTCCTTCCATAACAGTTATATACACCCTCCAGGCATAACTTACAACGCTTACCATGGGCTCTGAAGGATATGTCGACCCCAGAGTTTTTGTTATATGATCTTTGAACCATTTAAAAAATGGCTCTCTCAAAGTTCTTATCGGATGTGTTTAAGGAAAATAGGATGTGTAGGGGAGGGGGCTAGTTGCCCTTCGATTTTCTTACTCTAATAAAATGAACGAGAACTTTCAATTTCCAATCAAATAAACTCTCTTTGAAGTCTATAAGAGCATCCATTCCATAACAGCTATATATGCCCGCCGGGCATAACTTACAACGCCTACCCCGGGCCCTAAAGGATTGTGTTGACCCCAGTTTTCGCTATATGATCTTTGAACCTTTTTGAAAAAATGGCTCTCTCAAAGTTCTTATCGGATGGGCTTGAGGAAAATAGGGTGTGGAGGGGGGGGGGCTAGTTGCAAATATTGACGAAGACCACACTGCCTTTCCATATCAAACAAATACAACTTAAAAACAATAGGGAAATTTTTTTCAAGACAGTGCAATTTATACTAGTGAATATTTCGGCCCTATGTCCAAGGGCCGTCTTCAGTACAACATTAAATGAAAAATATATATATAAAAACAAACTTACATTAAAATACGAAGTTTAAAAAACCGCTTTTAAAAAACCGCTTTTGAGTCCTGGTTGAACTTCGTTGAAGTAAGGATACTAGGGCTATTTTAAAGGTTTTTAAAAGCGGTTTTTTTAAACTTCGTATTTTAATGTAAGTTTGTTTTTATATATATTTTTTTATTTAATGTTGTGCTGAAGACGGCCCTTGGACATAGGGCCGAAATATTCACTAGTATAAATTGCACTGTCTTGAAAAAAAAATTCCCTATTGTTTTTAAGTTGTATTTGTTTGATTGGAGGGGCTAGTTGCCTTCCAATTTTTTTTTACTCTTAAAAAGTGAACGAGAACTTTAGATTTCCAATCAAATGAGCCATCAACAAAGTTTATACGAGCATCCCTTCCATAAGAACCATATATGCGCCCTAGGCATAACGTACAACGCCTGCCCCCGGGCCCTTGGGGGTTACGTCGACACAGGAGTTTTTCTTATCTGACCTTTGAACTATTTTTTAACGAAATGGCTATCTCAAATGTTTTATCAGTTGGGTTTGGGGGGAAAAAGTGTGTGGGGGCGGGGGGCTAGTTGCCCTCGGATATCTTTTTACTCTTAAAGAGTGAACTATAACTTTCAATTTCCAATCAAATGATCCTTCACTGAAGTTTGTACGAGCATCCTATTCATAAGAACCATATATTTAAGATATGATTTAAATGATAATGATTTTGAAAAATTTTAAAGGGAGCTTATGAAGTTGCATATAACAAATAAGTTGAAAGCGTTAGAAGAAGATGGAAAAGATATACATAGTATAATTATTTAAATGAAATAATTTTCTGTTGTACAGCATCGTGTAATCTGAATAAAAACGAGTATAAAACGAGCGATATTTTGATTTGGACTGTAAGTTAATGAAAGAAAAGGTCAGATATTTATCGAGTCATTCAAAAGAATGTGATAAACCTGAAGAGCAAAGTTTAAGATTAGCCGAATATAAAGATAAAAGAAGAGATTATAAAAGGTTAATTTAAAGGAAAAAAAAGAGCTTGAGATTAAGAAGAAACTGGATATTGCAAATTATTTTAGAAATATGCCTAAAGATTTTAAGAAGTTTTGGGGTTATATAAGGAATGATATTGGAAATGAAAAAGGAAAGACACAGGTGGCTCCAGACGCCAACTCGTGGCCTGATTACCTAGAAAGCTTGGAAGGTGATTGCGCTGAATTACAAGAGGTAGCACATACTACAGAGATGGTTGTTTATCCTATGAAGGAACATGATTATGATTTAGTAGGGGAAGTGAGTAATAATGAGGTTAAGTTTGTATTCAAGAATTTAAAAGGAGGTTCGGCTGCGGGTGTTGATGGTGTACCAATAACGTTATTTAAGAATTTTCTTTCAATTTTTATGTCGATAACCGTTTTTCTTTGTAATAAGATGTTAACTTCAGGACAATGGCCAAATGAGTGGAAGAGATCATTGCTTATGCCGCTTTTTAAGAGAGGTAACCCTAAGTTGCACATAAATTATCGTTTAATAGCGCTAGTCCCTGCTTTAAGTAAGATAATAGAGAAAATACTACATACAAGGCTTTCTAAATGGTTAAATAAAAATAATATAATACATGAAGAACAAGGAGGTTTTAGGACAGGGTACGGGACGGTAGATACAATATTTATTTTAAATGCATTAATTGATAAATACGGAAAGGGAAAAACTTGTCTTTATGTGGGATTTCTGGACCTCCAAAAGGCGTTCGACAGTGTCGACAGAGAGCTATTAAAGGATGCCCTGTTTAGAATTGGCCTCCCTCATTTGTTTGTGAGGTTGATAGTGAGTATGTATATATGTGTGAGTGGAATCGTGTTAGTTTGTAACAGGTTTTCTAGGTTTTTTAATATTAAGCTGGGTGTAAAACAAGGCAGCAGTCTTTCTCCTAAATTGTTTAACATTTTTAAAAATTATGTTGTTGATTATCTAGAGAATAGATGGGCTCCGAATGTTAGTCTAGGGACCCATAGACTATCACTACTATTATTTGCAGATGATATTGCTTTGGTGGCTAGCACACCGCAAGATCTGCAGACGCTTTTGAGTCTTATAGAAGAATATTTGCAGATGAAAAAACTAAGGCTGAATGTTGAAAAGAGTGAAGTTGTTATTTTAAAAAAAAGGAAAACAAGTGGCGAAGATAATTATAGATTTAAATTTAATAATAAGGAACTGAAAGTAATTAAAAGAATAAAATATTTAGGATTTGTTTTATCGGAAAATGAAAGTTTAAAGAGTCATGTTGATGAACTAATTAATAGAGGTAAAGTGGCCATGTCTGCAATTTTTAGAAATCCGACGATAATGGGAATTAAAAACCTAAAAATGCATAAAAGAATATTTAATACAAAAGTTTTACCAGTAATAGAATATGGAGATGAGATTTGGGGCGGAGAAGCGGCACAGAGGATGGAGTCCCTCCAGCTCCAGTATTATAAAAGACTGTTTGGATTACATCAGACAACTCATTCACAGATTCTGAAAGGTGATATGGGCCTGTTTTCGTTAAAACTACGTAGGTCTATTTTGATGCTTAGATTTTGGTTGAAGATCATTAGGTGTAATGAAGATAGACTAGTAAGTGCTTCTTATTATCAGATGTTGAGCTATGGTTCGAAAATGTCGTAGCCATCCCAAATTAGGTCATTACTATAAAGAGTGAGAATGGCTTACTTATGGAATGACGGTCTTGGTTCCCCTGATCTACCAACAACTTTAGTAAGTCAGGTACGATTTATCTTAGAGGGTCAAGAAATTCAGTATTGGCAAGGGCTGGTTTTAAATTCTGCTACATTGAATCATTATAATCAGGTTAAACCTAGTTTTGGAGAGGAAATTTATTTTAAATTCAATTTTCCGGCTAGGATTTTATGTCGATGGATTCAGCTTAGGGTGAATTGCCCTCTAATCCAGAGCAGGCCAATGGTGTTCGGCAGGGGAATAGTACATCCTGATGGTCGGTATGTGTGTCCTCTTTGTAGGGATGAGGACGAAGATTTGGACCATTTTCTCCGAAAGTGCCCGGTGCTCTCTGATTTAAGGGAAAATTACTTACATGGGATTGTTTTGCTGCTTCCAAAAATCTTACAAAGTAGTAATCCAACCACAATATGTCGCATTGGTGCGTACATATAGAAGGGATTAGAAAGAAGGAAATGCTTTTACAATTAATTATTATTAATTATATGGAATTAAAGTTATTTTTTTGGCAATTTACCAGAAGGTATTTTTCGCTATGTATCATGTTCATGTGTGTTTCGTAATTTGCTCTGTTGTAATTTTTCTATTTTTCATAATTTTTGTGTGTATATGGCTCTTGGGCTTTTGAAATACACGATCTATCTATCTATCTATATGCCCCCAGGACAATACTCATAACGCCTACCCCCCGGGCCCTTGGGGATTTTATCGGCACTGGAGTTTTTGTTATCTAGTTTTTGAACAATGTAAAAAAATAAATGGCCATCTCAAACTTTGTAGCAGATGCGTTCGGGGGAATAAGGGCGTGGGGGGCAAGTTGTCCTTCAATCTCTTGACTCTTAAAAAGTGAACTAGAACTTTCAGTTTCCAATCAAGTGATCCCTCTATGAAGTTTATACGAGCATCCCTATCATAAGAACCATACATGCCTTCAGGGCATAGCTTAGAACACCTTCCCCTGGGCCCGGGGGGGAGTTTTGTATTGACATTGGAGTTTTCCTCTTCTAATCTTTTGAACTATTTTTAACAAAATGTCTATCTCATCATCAATTTTCATCAGAAGGGTTTGGAAAAAGCAGGCGTGGGGGAGGCTAGTTGCCCTCGGATCTTTTTTGACTCTTAAAAATTGAACCCGAACTTTCAATTTCTAATCAAATGAGCCCTCCCTGAAGTTTATACGAGAATACCTTTCATAAGAACCATATCTGCCCCAGGGCATAACTTACAACGCCTGCCCCCGGGCCCTGGGGGGTTGTGTCGACACCAGAATTTCTATTATCTGACTTATGAACAATTTTTAACAAAATGGCTATCTCAAAATTTTTATTGGATCCATTTGGAGAAAAACAAGGCGTGGGAGGGGCTAGTTGCGCTCCAATCTCTTATGACTCTCAAAAATTTAACTAGAACTTTAAATTTCCAATCAAATGAGCGCTCTGAAGTTTTTACAAGCATCCCTTCCATAAGAAACATATATTCCCCAAGGACATAACTTACAATGCCTGCCCTCTGGCCCTGAGGGGCTTTGTCGACCCCGGAGTTTTCGTTATATGGTCTTTGGACTATTTTTTTTAAATCGCTATCTCAAAGTTCTTATCAGATGGAGGGGCTAGATACCCTCCGATCTCTTTTGACGCTTAAAAAGTGAACAAGAACTTTTAATTTCCAATCAAATGAGCCCTCTTAAGTTCATACGAGCATCCCTTCCATAAGAACCATATATGACCCCCAGGGCATAACTTACAACACCTGCCCCCGCGTCCTTGGGGGTTGTGTCGACGCCGGATTTTTGTTACATGATATTTGAACTATTTTTAACAAAATGGCTTTCTCAAAATTTTATTGGATGTATTTGGGAAAAAAGGGCATGGGGGTGGGGGTGGCTGGCTACCCTCCGATATCTTTTGACTCTTAAAAAGTGAAATAGAACTTTCAATTTCCAATAAAATGAACCATTTCTGACGTTTATACGAGCATTCCTTCCATAAGAACCATTTATGCCACCAGCGCATAACTTACAACACCTGCCCCCAAGCCCTTGGGGGTTGTGTCGACCCGGAGTTTTGTTATGTGATCATTTAACTATTTTCAGCAAAATGGCTATTTCAAAATTTTTATCGGATGCATTTGCGAAAAAAGGGTGTGGGGGGCTAGTTGCCCTCCGATCAAGTTTGACTCTTAAAGAGGGCACTAGAACTATCGATTTCTAATCGAATGAGCTCCCTTTGAAGTATATACGACGACCCCTTCCATACGATGCGGCTCTGGGAAAAGAAATAATGATAATAATAAAACATTGGAGCCGTATGGCCTTTACTATAGGTAACGCTATAACGTTGCCTCTGATTAATTTAAAAAAGGAACATTCCAAAAAAGAAGTTTTTCAAAGAAAAGTAAAGAGACATATTAAAAATTGCTCTTAAAGAATAGATGAATCCCAAAACGAACACTAATCAATTGTCAATAGGCAGTTGTTTTTCTAGCAAAGATTTTGAATTAAATTTTCTAGCAAAGATGTATCCCGAAAAGTTTTTAAAGCAAAAGCTAGACTTGCATCTACTGTTATTTTTATATCGGAGTCCCTAACATAGCGTCGCCGGTGCATTTTGAATGCGGACAAGTACGGTCAGCGTATAAGATAAGTACGGTCAGCGTATTGCGTGGTCAGATCAGGATCATATATTGGCAAAGCCTAGTAAGTAAGTAAATAAGTTTATTTATAATCCGCAATATAAAATAAATGCGGAGTAAAAAAGAAAAAACAAAATAATTTTATCCAAAAGAGTAATAAGAAAAGCACAACATAAATAACAGAACAATATTTATAAATCTCTAATCTTGAAAAAAACAAGTAAGGGCGTCACTGGCACATATCTTCCCTGGAGTATTGGTCCTCAGGTATTTAGCGATGTTGTCAAGCAGCACTAGAAGGTCGATAAGTCCAAAATGAGAAATAATCTTGTGATTTCTGTACCACCTTGGTAAATATAGCAGGTATTTACGATCATAGGCAGCGCACTAGTACTGCCTAAGTAAAGAACGATGTGGGCACAATGTGTTGTTTTTTTGTTTTTTTTTGTTTTGTTTTTTTTTTCTCCATACCCGGGCACTTCGTATTGAAGGAGTTGTCGTAGAAAGTTCGAAAAGGGCTGATTTGATTGCAAATTGGAGTGGATAGTGCCCTTTTTAATAGTCAAAAGTGATTGGTGGACTAATAGCCCCCCCCCCCCAAGCCCATCATTACCCAAACCACGTCCAATCAAAATTTTTAGATAGACATTTTGTTCAGCGTAGTTGATTTCCAGATAGAAAATATGTTTTTGAGGAGGACACTCCCCCACATCCCACGGGGCAAGGGTTTTTAGTTATGCTCTGGGGGCATATAAGGTTTTTATTGAAAGCGTTGTCGTAGAAAGTTAAAAAAAGGCTCATTAGATTGAAAATTCAAAGGGCTAGTGCCCTTTTTAATAGTCAAAAGTGATTGGAGAGCAACTAGCCCCCCCCCCCCACGCCCGTTATTCCCCCAAACACATTCAATCAAAATTTTAATATAGCCATTTTGTTCAGCGTACTTGATTTCCAGATAGAAAATATATTTTAAGGAGGACACTCCCCCAAAACTCTCGGGGCAAGGGTTAAGGTTATGCCCTGGGGGCATATAAGGTTTTTATAGAAGGCGTTGTCGTAGAAACTTCAAAAAAGGCGAATTCGATTGGAAATTCCAAGGGCTTGTGCCCTTTTTAATAGTCGAAAGTGATTGGAGGGAAACTCGCCCCCCCCCCCCGCGCCCATCATTCCCCCAAATACATCCAATCAAATTTTGGAGGTAGCAATTTTGTCCAGCGTAGTTGATTTCCATAGAAAATATGTTTTTGAGGAGGACACTTCCCTACAACCCTTGGGGCAGGGGTTTTAAGTTATGCCCTGGGGGTATATAAGGTTTTTATAGAAGGTGTTGTCGTAGGAAATTCAAAAAAGGTTCATTCGATTTGAAATTCAAAGGGCTAGTACCCTTTTCTAATAGTCGAAAGTTATTGGAGGGCAACTAGCCCCCCCCCACGCCCATCATTCCTCCAAGCACATTCAATCAAAATTTTTAGATAGCCATTTTGTTCAGCGTACTTGATTTCCAGATAGAAAATATGTTTTTGAGGAGGACACTCCCCCACAACCCTAAGGGCAAGGATTTTGTGTTATGCCCTGGGGGCGTATGAGGTTTTTATAGAAGGTGTTGTCGCAAAACTTCAAAACAGGCTCATTCGATTCGAAATTCAAAGCTCTAGTACCCTTTTTAATAGTCTAAAGTGATTGGAGGGCAACAAGCCCCCCCCCCATGCCCATCATTCCCCCAAACACATCCCATCAAAATTTTGAGATATCCATTTTGTTCAGCATAGTTGATTTCCAGATAGAAATTTTTTTGAGGTGGACGCTCCCCCACAACCCTTAGGGCAAGGGTTTTAAGTTATGCCCTGAAGGCATATAAGGTTTTTATAGAAGGCGTTGTCGTAGAAACTTCAAAACAGGCTCATTCGATTGGAATTTCAAAGGGCTAGTACCCTTTTTAATAGTCGAAAGTGATTTGAGTGCAACTAGCCCCCCCCCCCCCAGTCATGCCCTTAATTCCCCCAAACCAACCAATCAAAATTTAGAGATAGCCATTTTGTTCAGCGTAGTTGAATTCCAGAGAGAAAATATGTTTTAAGTTATGCCCTGGGGTATATAAGGTTTTAAAAGAAGGCGTTGTCGTAAAAACTTCAATAAAAGCTCAGTCGACTGGAAATTCAAAGGGCTAGTGCCCTTTTTAATAGTCGAAAGTGATTGGAGGGCAACTAGCCCCCCCCCCACACCAATAATTCCCCCACACACATACAATAAAATTTTTGAGATAGCCATTTTGTTCAGGGTAGTTGATTTCCAGATAGAAAACATATTTTTAAGGAGGACACTCACCCACAACCCTCAGGGCAAGGGTTATAAGTTATTCCCTGGGGGCATGTAAGGTTTTTATTGAAATCTTTGTCGTAGCAACTTGAAAAAGGGCTCATTCGATTTGAAATTCAAAGGACTAGTACCCTTTTTAATAGTCAAAAGTGATTTAAGGGCAACTAACCCCCCACTCTCGCCAACTTTTTCCCAAAACACATGCAATCAAAATTTGTAGATAACCATTTTATTCAACGTAGTTAAAAGTTTCGGAAATTACGTCTTTAAGCATGACAACCCCTCCGCCCACAGCCCTCAGGGCAGGTTGTAAGTTATGCCCTGGGGGCATATTAAGTTTTTATTGAAAGCGCTGTCGTAGAAACTCCAAAAGGGCTCATTCAATTGGACATTTAAAGGGCTAGTGCCTTTTTTAATAGTTGAAAGTGATTGGATAGCGACTAACGCCCCTCTCACGCCCACCATTTTCCCAAACACATCCAATCAAAATTTTGAGATATCAGTTTTGTTCAACGTAATTGAAAGTTCTGGACATTAGGTCTTTTAGGATGATAAACCCCTCAGAGCCCTCAGTGCAAGGGTTGTAAGTTATGCCCTAGGGCATATAAGGTTTATATAGAAAGATGTTGTATAGGATTTATAGAATAGATTGTAGTCTTCCTCAAATCCAATTTTTATATGTTTAAAAACTAAATGTTGGCTTAAGATTAAATTAAAATGCACTGTGATAATGCTAATTCCCATTAAGGCATTTCAGTAGTATCCCAAGAACGACTGAGGGTATTATGTTCAAACGTTCGGGGCTACTTCTGCTCTTAAAATTTAGCCAAATCCAAATAGCGTAAGTGTATCCAAGCTATCAAAGAAAGTAAACAGATTTTTTTTTCGAATGGTATCAAGTTATCTATTACAGGTCAACTAGAGGACTTGTGAAACTAAATTAAACAGTACTATTTTTGTCCAGATTTTTAAAAGGGTGTATGCTGTTAAAAATTGCTGAAAATTTTTCTCCGGCATACAAATAGCAGGCCAAACTATAAAGTCTTAAAAACGAAAAGATTTAAAGTATTATTTTCTTTTTCCCTGAAAAGACTATGTCAATATCAAACGAACAGAAATTAATTAAAAAAACTTTTTCCTCAAAATAAGTTTTTAAAAGAAAAGTAAAGAACTCCATTAAACAAAAAATGTGCAAAACTAAAATCAAATAATCTACCAAGCCTGAAACTACCACAAATCAGCATTGATATATAAATGAAACCCACAAAACCCCTATGCCTTCCCAAGGCCAGAACAAAATTTGCACTTTACTGAAAAAATACAAAAGAAAGTGTTTTGTCAGTTTAATATGCATATACTGTTATTTAGTAATTTTAGTAATTTAGTAATCAAAATGTTAATATTATTTGATTTATTAAAGTTATAAAAGCAAAAACATTTATATTTTTAGCATATGCTGTTTAGCATTCGCAAACAGTCCGCAAGCACAATTTTAAAAATATATGGAGACACGAGACAGCACTCCACCTTGCCTGATTCCCATCTTTACTGAGATAGGTTCGGATATATTAGACATCCATTTTTACTGAACCAACAAATTGGAATACCAATACTGTAGAACTTTTACTACGGAATAATTAATTCCTGCTTTAACTAAGCAGTGAAGTGCTTGCGAATGTACAATGTTGTAAGAAAGCGTCCGAGATATCAACCGAGCAAAAAAAAAGTGGGCTTTTTTGCATTTTTGCCAAGACTAGCAGCTGGCCGAGTATATCATGGGCTTGAGTCAGCAATAAAGGAAATAAGGTCTATATCTGATTGCATTTAGTATTAATCCACTCACTTGTTGACACCCTTTAGTGTCTTAGAAAAAGTTGATATTTATGTTTTATTGTTTGTTTGTTGTTTTATTTTCTAAAAAGAGAAATTAGCTTATTTCATTTAAATTGAATTTGTTTGACTCTAGTTGGGGTTACATCTCCTTCTTTGGATAGCGACTGCTCCAATTTGAAAATAACCCAATAGATTTTCTTAGCTTGATTAAGAATTCTGTAGGTCAGTCTAATAATCACAGTTTATAGACAGTAAGCTTATCGCAGATAATTTCTGGTCTTCGGTCTCGTTGCGAACAAAAAGCTCCTCCCACTTGTTTCTGCCTTAGCGGATTAGTCTGTTATCGTCAATCACTGAGAAATGGTTACCAAGTGCATTATTCGTAATTGCGAAAGCAGAAAAAAACTTGGTGAGCCAGCCAAGTGGTGTGCAAGCGTCCCATCTCACAGGTATGAATTAATTTATATAAAAATTATTACTTAATCTTTTATTTACGTGGACTCAACTGATCGGCCTATGTAGGATTTTATAAAAAAGGGGGCGGGGGGTTTGATGAAATTTGTGAAAATAAGGAATTTTTTCTTCTTCTAATAACTGGTGGAGTAGGTGTGAGGGTTTCAGGGGCGGATCCAGGATTTTTTTATGGGGGGAGGTGCGCAAAAAAGGGTGAACCGACAAAATTACGTTATGAGCAAGTTTAATTAATGCAAACTTTCGTTAATTAGGTAAATTAAACTACTTTAGACTACTTTAAGGGGGTAACCCTCGCCCCCCTCTGGATCCGCAACTGGATAGTTTATCATTTTTTTTTCACGTCGTGATATTTATTTTCTCAGATTGTAGTTCCTATGATATTTGAAAAATCTAGTTACCTGTTTTGGCGGAGAGCCTAGATAAAACTAGTTTTGTTTTCATTCAATGTTTTCATATGAAATGGGCAGACCTTTCCTGAACTTTAAACAATAATCACCTCTGTTTGAATTATCTGTTTGAATTTAGTTTGAATTATTGTAGACTTCTATTTCTACTGATCTTAAGTTTAATATGGCCTTTACTATTCTTTAAAAAAAAACTTTCTTTTTCGTAAAGTTTTCGTAGTATATATACATATATATATATATATATATATATATATATATATATATATATATATATATATATATATATATATATATATATATATTATATCGGTGCGTACAAACAACTCCTCTCATTTGATCTGCCATTAGCGGTCCAATTACCCTGGAATAAACTTTCTCAAAATGCCTTTGAACCCAACTTGAGACTTCGAAACCTATTTTTAATTCCTAAAAACATCTAATAATAACATTACACTACTAACTACCAATTTTCATGTATGTATTGGAATAAATTAATTTAAAATTAGTTTCTTCAAAATTAGTGTTCCAACGTTGAAGCCAAGTTTCGTGTCCAAGAGAAATCTGACTTGTCTACCCGCGAAAAGATCTGATAACGCCTATGTTTCTATCTGCAAAAACGTTCTCCGGAGCACTCGCACCCCTGTCCGGGTTTTTATAATGGGAGAGATAGAGAATGATCATACTGCTAATTATATAAACTGTGCTAATAATTCACCATCAAATCCTCATTTTTCAGTTAGTAGTAAGTATGTATCGGATTTTGATCGAGTATCCAAACGAGATGGCCGTTTCTCTGTACTTCAGCTTAATGTACAGGGCCCTTGTTCTTCATTTGATGAGTTGAAATAAATAGTACGTAGTGGCCATCCTGATTTTATTGGTCTTTGTGAGACTTTCCTTGATTCGAAAAATGAATCCCTATTGCATCTCTGTGGGTACAAGATGGAATGTTTAAATCGAAGTAGGATGGCAAGAGGTGGCCTTGCTGTTTATGTTTCGGAATGTCTTCTGTACTCTGTTAGACGTGACCTGTCAAGAAATGTAGAAGGAATTTTTGAATCCATCTTTGTTGAGATTAAAACCAAAGCTAAAACTTTGATTGTTGGTAATATATACCGGTCTCCTAATGTGTCTGTTCCTTCTTTCCTTCATATTCTTGATGAGGTTTTGGAAGCAATCAAATTCATGTGAACTTGTCGTTATGGGTGACTTCAACCTTAATTTGTGTGACCGTAGGTCATCCTCGTCCTTGGATTTTCTTTCAACAATGCTCGCTTGTGGAACATTACCTTCTGCATGCATTCCAACTCCATTACTAACACTACTGCTCTTTGCTTGATAATATTTTTTCATCGTTGACCTTGGTGCAAAATTTTATGTTGACGAGTGATATCTCAGACCATTTTCCTGTTTTTTCCACGCACAATTTTTCCGATTCGTTACCATGGAAGAACCAAGGAGCTGGTTTTTCCTCTTTAAAATTTAATGATCAGGGTTTGCATCTTCTCAAGTCACGATTGGCGGGTTGTTTGTGGAGTATTTTTGAAAATGAATCTGATATAGATTCTTTGTTTTCTTTTTATGATTCATTGAAAGAAGTTACATTGGATACATGTGTTGCGCCCCAGGCAAATCTGGCATCAAAAAGAACAACCCCTTTGAATCCTTGGATGACCCCGGGACTCCTTAAAAGTTGGAGGAAAAAGAATAATATTTGGATGGCTTACAGGTCCTCTAAGCCATCTTCTCGTGGTTCTCGACTTCAACTTTTCAAAACTTATAGAAGAGTTTACAATTCACTTTGCCGAAAGGCCAAATCGTTATTTTATTACAGAAAATTCTCTGTGTGTGGTTAAGACATTAGGAAGACATGGTAAGTAATCAATTCTGTTATCAGGCTACCTTCCCTGCCACCTTCTGTTCCTTCAAATATTGTGATGGAAGGCGAAAATATAGAGGGTGAGCTATAAGTTCAAGATGCGTTTACTTCCTATTTTGCTAATATCGGCAAAACTACAGCCTCTTCTGTAAGTCCTTCTTCTTCTCTACCTGACTTTAGGTCTTACCTTGGACAGCCTTATCCTAAATCAATGGCATTGGAACCTGCCTCTGAAGCTGAAATAGCCAGAATTGTCAATGGTTTGATGGGTTCTTCATCTTCTGGCCCAGACCCTATTCCGACTAAGGTTGTAAAGTCCATTCTTCCTGTCATCATTTCTGCCCTCGCGAGAATTATCAATCTTTCCTTTGAAAATGGCATTTTCCCAAGTGCTTTAAAGCGTGATCGCGGTATTATTCGTGCTTTCTCGACTTCTTAATTTTCTTAATTCTAAACACTTTTTTCATGATTTTCAGTTTGGTTTTAGGGCAAAGCACTCAACTGAGCATACATGCGCAACTCTTTTGAATTATTTACATTCAGTTCTTGACTCTGGTCTGGTACCTGCTGCTCTTTTTCTCGATGTACGAAAAGCATTCGAATCATTAACATACAAGATTCTTCTTTGGAAACTGTCCCATATTGGTATAAGAGGGAATGCTTATTCTTAGTTTCTATCATATTTGTCTGGTCAAGTCATCTCGGTTGATCCGCACTTTTCTAACCCTTCGGGAATAGAGTTTGGCGTTCCACAAGGATCTGTCATTGGGCTGATACTCTTTCTAATCAACGTTAATGACCTTATTAATGCGGTTCAAAATTTAAAACCTACCATTTTCTGTCGTCTTTGTCAACCAGCATCCGTCTCTAATTGTGACCGGAATCCGTCCTTACCAGATGCACTTATTGCTTTTGCTGATGACAGTGCTCTTGGCACAGCTGGTAGAACTGAGTCTGATCTTCCTTCAAAGATAAATGTCCTTTTTGAAAGAGTTATCTAATGGTTTGATGTAAATTATCTTACCTTAAATGTCGGGAAGTCATTTTTTCTCATTTTCTCCAGAGTTTCAAAGGCTTGCCCTGACTTAAATGAAATACACGTATCAAGAGGTTCTCTAAGTAGACTTAAGGATCGTTACGTTCGATTCCTAGGCATCTTGCTTGACGAAAATCTTTCCTTCAAGCATCATATTGACCTGATTAAAATGAAAGTCTCCAGGAGTCTTCGAATCCTTAGAAAGCTCAAACACATATTTCCAGGGTCGATTCTTAGAATCTTGTTCTACAGCCTAGTTCAGTCTTATATTGTTTTATTATTTGGATGTCAATTTTTCCCTCATCTCTGATGCCACTTTCAAAACTTTATGATAAAGCACGGACTCTTATTAGGGAAACTAAATGATATTCACTTAAACCCTTGCTTGATTTGAAATCTCTCTATTTTCTTTCTGATTCTTCTTTCATCTTTTTACAGTTGCACGGCCATCTTCCTGTTTGTTTCTGATCAAACAGGATGTTCCTGTTCCTGTGTCTTTATTATCTTTTGTTTCTGATCAATCGACTTATTATCTCCCCACTTCCTGCAATTTATTCTTCATACTCCATCAGTGAGGTCTGACTTCAACCCTCTGACAACTTGCAACAGGATTTGGAACACGTTCCCTGTGTCTGCACGAAGCTGCCACTCGTTGGTATATTCAAAAATTATGTTAGAGATTTTCTAGCTAGTAATTAAGTCTTTTTTTTCTTTTATGTGGATAAATTTATCTTATGTTTTTTTTCATATTTTTTTTGTTGTTGTTGTTGAGTATCTTAAAGGTGCGAATGTGTGATGTTGAAAATGTTTTTGTTTTTTATGTATTTCTTTCATTTTTGTTTCTCCCCTGATTTTTCCTGGCCATACAGCCTTAAGGGAGAGTTTATATTGAAGTGTATTTTGCTGAGTTTAGTGATTGAATAAAATTGATTGATTGATTGATTAATTTTAGAACGTATTTTTAATTTTAGTTAGTCAGGGCTGTGGTTCACTCTTTACTAGTTAGCAGATATTTTTCCATTGACTTTCATCGGTGGATGGTCTCCCTGAAGTTTTGTCACTCCCAAACAGCTTTCTGTCCCATTTATGATCTTAGAGGGATCTAGGTGGTCTTTGAGGTCTCCTAGTATGTAATAAATCCCTTTAGAAATGGGCAGTTTTTTTGAAAATTGAAGCAATTCAGGCTGCAGGATATGCCTTGGCGCTACAGCCTCAAGTTTTGTGAAAAGGTGTGTAACATAGTCCTAAACAAGAAGAGAAAAATTGAATTTTCGTTCCAAAACCGTTTTGAAGCCCCCCTGTTTTAGTGGAAATTCACTTTAAAACTTGCCTTAACAATTTCTACCTGACTACACATGAGTACGCAATGAATATTTGTCAGATTAAAAATAAAAAATCTGATATTAGTTTTATTGAAATTCTCCCTTAATTCTTTTAGACCGATTTTTCACATCCTTCCTGATTAACAAACATATTCCGACGATTTTTTTTCTTGTAGGAAATCAATTTTAATTGGCAAAATCAATTTTGCACTAGTTGCTGTTAAATAATCAATTTTGACATCAGAACCATAATCCTGGATTACTTTCATGTTACCTTTGTATTTACTGGCTCTCGTGTTATTCCTAGGTCCTGACTTATTTTGACATTAAAGTCTGGAGAACTTGTCACTAAATACACGATTCTTGATTTTATTCCAAATGTAAAGTTAAACTAATTGCATAATTTCAATCAAGATAGCACCCTTTTAGGGGAGTTTCATTTCTGTTTCTAAGATTACTCAGATCGTCATCTGTTAAGGTGATACGCTAGACCAAACTAATTCTTCCCCAATTTTACCCCGGCAATCATGGTCAAAAACAAAGAGCTTCAAATTTTTTAGTTTTTCATCTGATAAGCTTGATGTCTGTTCTTTTCAGAGGTTGCTTATACTGGAGCACTACTAAGGAATACTCACTTGGGGTTGCTGTTATCAGGGCCGTACCCAGGATTTTTGTTCGGGGATGGGGGTATTTTTTATGGGGGGGGGGGAGTTAAAAAAAATAAAAACGTATCAAAAAGTATCGAAGATTTTAGTTGGCTATTTTCCTTGGGGCACATAAGAAACTTGGAAAATATTGACTCGTAATGAATTAAACTTACAATAAACAGATGGTGCTTATCCCCATAAAGGCTATTGTTCTTGTTGTTCATAGTAATGCCAACCTTAGGAGGGTGTCAACTAACACAGGAAAGACAAAGCCCGAGTAAACACTTCGTTAAGGACTTTCAAAGTGAGTTCTAACAGATACGGGTACCTACACAGGAGAGGAACCCTAAATTTATCTGAATTCTAAAATAAGTACTTTATTGCTACTATTGATGCCTCTCACAAAAAAAATTCTGTCCACACACGTGCCTTGACAGGCAAATACATACTGCGGAAATGTTTAGAATTAAGTAGTAGATGCTGTAAAAACGATACCATTAAAAAGATCCTCTTTTTGCCTAGGAAAGAAGCCGCAGGTGCCAATTTTCCCTCAATATTCTGTCAAATTTTCCCTTCAAATGCTTAGCCTTAATAGTACTAGTATCATAGCAGTAGTGGTAACAGTAGTAACTGCAACGTTAATAGCAGTAGTAGAATGTACATGTTGCCTTTTGGTCAGTTAAACATCCTTTTCGAGTAGCAGAGGTAGCTCTGCAGTAATAGTAGTAACGTACAAATATTGCCTTTTGGTCAATTTATCATCTCCCTTATCATTTCGTGAAAGTTCTATAATAATATGCCCAGTCACTCCTGAGTTACGCCCTAAACGATGGAAAAATCGCCTAACTGGCAGCCCTTGCCCTGTAAACCTTTCTACTATACCTTTCTGGTGATGACCAGGGTTGCAAACTTTTTGGTCAAAGAATATGTCTCTTGAGCATCCAAAAATGTGTCCTTTTCTGCCAAATTATGTCCATATTTTGTCTATAATATTTTCATAATATGTCTATCTTGAAATCTCAGAAGCTAGTTTTTTTACGACTTGTACACCTCTTTCAAAGTGGTAAGTTAAAATCGAATATAATGAAAACGAAAATGATTCATTTAGTTCATCAATAAAAAATGAACTAGTGTGAAAGCAAAAAAGTCATTAAAGCATGTAAACAGTAAAAAACTAATAGTCGGAGCTTAAGGCTCATCTTCCAACGAGAGTTCGGCTTGACAGGTATGGTCGGCATGAGGGTCAGCATTTTAACTTCTTTTGGTTGCTTTTTGCCAATCAGATTATTTCTTGCACATGTCATAAGGTACAATCCAGGAGTCAAGCGACGTTGTGGAGCTAGGTAAGCTGGGTTGTCCTTCAATCAGGGGGGTGACATCCCCAAAGGCATAAATACTGGACCTTTGAACAATACTGAACCAAGTAGGTGTCTATAAATTCTGATTGGATGCTGGTTTTCGGAACTGATAGGCGTGGGGAGGGTACCCTAAAATCACTTTTGACGCTTATAAAGGAAACTAAACTTCAATCAAATGAGCCCCATCTGAAGTTTATACAACCCATTCCATAAAAACTTATATGCCCCTGGGGCATAAGTTAGAACCCTTGTCCCAGGGCTCTTATGGGTGGCACGGCCCTTGTATTACAAGAATCGTTCTTAAGAAGTTAGACAAAAGGTTGAACATTAGCATAGAGAGTGGGGTATTGAGTAGGGAGTAGCCCCCGTCATATACGGAATAATTTCTGTACGTTTTACGTTTAATGTCACTCCTTACTTTCGTTAGAAAAATTAGTTTTTGTATTTATTTCTGATCGTTTCATTGAAAAAAATGAAAAATTCCTCTATATAAAGTTCCTCCCATGTAAAATTCTTCCGCCGGGAAATTACCCCCGGACAATTCCATCCCAGCTGCGAATCCTTCCCAAAAATTTTTTTGCTTACGATTCTGCCTGAAAAGTACTTCTTACCATACTTTTATTTAAAGAAAGGCTTGTATTCATTTAGTTTCTAATCCTTCTTAAGGTCATTGGAGAATATTCCAGTTTTGAAAATACCCCCCTGGAAAGTTTATCCCCCAGAATTTGTCCATGGAGAATTTCTCCTGGTGATAATTCCCCCATGGAAAATCCCCCCCCCCAAAAAAAAAGATCCCAAGAGAATTTCAACTCCGCTGAAAACTTCTCCCTGAGAGTTCCCTCAGAGTGTCTTTATATGTACAATGGGATCAACAACGATAAAAAAAGACAAATAACAAACATTCTGTATACAAATTCTGGTAAATTCTTCCCATATAAAATTTCCCTTGAAAAGTTCACCCCCAGAAATAAAATAACAGTTCAAAATAGGGATAAAAATTTTTTTGATAGACAAAAATCTATCCCAATAGAAAATTCTCCCTATAGAAAATCCATCCCTAGAAGAATCCATCTCCTTCCTCCCTTGTGAAATGTCGGTATACTTCCCTATAACAAATACTATATGTAAACAATGGGCAAATTTCATAACTTGCGGCCCTTCCTCTAGTCTTTCTAAGGGGTCATGTCATCTCCAAAAACATATGTATTTTACCTTTCAACAATACTGAACAAAGTGGCTATCTCAAAATTTGGATGAGACGACTTTCACGAAAAAAGGGAGTGAGGCGGGGGCTAGTTGTCCTCCAAATTTTCGGTCACTTAAAAAGGACACTAAGATCTTTTAATTTTCGTTTGAACGAGCCCTCTTGCGAAATTCTGTCACCAATTTTTCGATATGATCCCCCTTGGAAAAAACAAAACCAAAAAATAAACACGAATCCGTGATGCTTCTTCTGGTAAACACCATGAAATTTCACATGTTCGTAGATAAGAATTTGGAACCTATACAATGGTGTTCTCTGACATGCTGAATCTGATGCCGTTATTTCTATTAAGACTCTTTCACTCTTCGGGGGTGTTTTTCACCTTTTTCGAAAATTTGGCCAATTTTCTCAGGCCCACTAATAGGTAAAACTATACTTTAAAAATATTATATATTTGGAATCAGCACAATAAGCTAATTTTTTGGTGCATCTATTGATATCAAAATTGATTCCATTTTTTTCTTTTGCTAACTTTTCATTTTCAGTTAGTAATACTTGATAAATAGATAGATGTTTTTGCCTGACTATTGGAAGCCGGAAGCGATTGTTAACTAAAAAAGTGCCTGCTTGCCTATTATCTTGACTGTAGCGTAAAAGCAAGGAGAAATAGAATCGTTTATAAATGAAAGAATAAAAACTTTTAAAGAATTTCAAGAGTATTTGCATATATTTGTCTGCGGGAAATAGCAAGCAACTCTGAAAAATAATAACGTTTGTAAAAAAAATAACTTTTGTAAGAAATTAGTAGAAAATAAGTAGTTAAGTAAATTTAGTGCTAGACATGTGATTTTAATACTGATTTGGTGAAAAATGACATTTTTTTTTTTTTTTGCAAAAATATGTATCCAGCGGGGAAAAATTCTACTTTATGTCATGAATTTGTAAAATATGTCCCTTTTATGTCCTAAATTTCTAAAATATGTCCCCTTTTTGCCTTATCATGTCATTGCGTCCCGGCACACAGGAATATGTCCTTTGAACATAAAATATGTCCAGTTGGCAACCCTGGGGATGACTGGGTTTACATTGATATCATCTAATATTGGTATGCGTGTAGCCGAATCTTTCAGAGATAAGGGTTCACGTCGGAAGAGATAGAAGAAGAGTGTCTTTACTATAAACTTTTCATTTACTCTACAAACAGGGTTGCCACCGAGGTTACGTTCGTACCATTTTTGGTACGTTTTAAATATTGTGGTACGTTTTACGTTACGGTCCAAAAAACGTTACATTTTTGTTACGTTTTTGAATTTATGGTACAATTATGTTACGCTTTTAAATAATGAACAAGTTTCACATTTTCTGAGTAATCTATTTCTGTGAAAAAATCCGCTGTTCGCATTTTAATTACACTGACATGAGCATCGACATTCTTTCACATCGTGGTGATTTAGTCTTATCACACAATCACTCGTCTATTCGAATGAGAAAATACCCACTTTGGATACTAAGTTAAGAACATTCTCTCTCATGATGAGCAAAGATTATCATTCGCTTAGAGACAAGTGACAAAATTCAGTTAGTCACCAACTTTCATCAGTTGGTTTTGAACTTGAGTCTTGTTCTGCAAGCAGTGATATTGAAATTATATTGAAAATTAACAAACTGAAGCCAGGAAGGAAAATTTTTCATAAAAACAGGTAAATAATGGAAGAAGCTATTTTCTTTATAATTTCTTTTTAAATATGTGATTATAGGCTATATGTATTATTCTTCAGGTAACAACACTAAAAACCTCACCCCCCCCCCAAGGCCGTACCCAGTATTTTTTTCGGAAGGGTTTTTACAAAAATTTTTTTTCGGGGGGGGGGGGTTACACAAAAAAACTTTAAAAGCGCATACAAAATTTGTTTATATCCGTTTTTGCTACGTTTTTACGCGCGAAACAAACATTTCGGGGGGGGGGTGAACCCGCCCTCCTCCCCTCTGGGTACGGGGGTTGTACTTCCCGTAGGGTTTGTTGGTCGTAAAATCTGACCATATAAAAAATTATGTCTGATTACATGTGATTATGAACGGCTGATATTAACAAAATATTTGAAACTGTAAAAATGAGCCATTTTTTGGTTATAACCAAGGCTATATCCAAGCATTGAGAAGGGGGTGGGTTAGTTGAGCCGGAATTTTTGAATTCATGCTAGACTTTTTCCAACTATCATGGTCACTTTTTTGACACTTTTTCCCCCACACATCCTCAGGTCCCATATATAACGGTATAAATATATTTCATCGTTCTGTCAAATCTTGTGACGGCATTCTTACTTGTAATATTCTTTCATTTTCTTTTATATTGTAAAGTGAGAATTTGATTGGTTGGTTTCTTTTAATATATTCTTAGGACTATATCCCGGACCATCAAGGGGGTGGTGGCATTTTCAGAAAAGGGCCATGATATTTGGAAATACTATAAAATAAAGAATTCGATGGTTCTCCTTTTGCGTATATAGCTTGTTTTTTTTCAGAAAATGACAATCACAAAATAGTTTGCTTCAGAAAAAGAAAACTTTACTAGTGACCATTTTTATGAAGAAGATAAACAGTCTTGTGTATGTTAGGGTAGACTTAATTTTCGCTTAAAAACTGATTCATAGGGACCACGTAGGTTGGGCTGGGGCCCCAGCCTCCTGAAAAAGTAAATTTCTTATAATGTCTCGGAATTTATTTAATAAATTTTAGGTTTTTTATTAACCCCCCAATTTGTTTTAATTAAATCATTTTCAGTTAGCTTTTATTAACTCACTGATCTTTTTGTTCCATCTTCCATTTATTTATTTGTCACACAATTTTTTTTAATTTGTGAATTATTTTTCAACTACTCCCGAATGTTCAGTTACTTCCCACTTTTATCAGTATAGCACAACGGTAAGAGCCCTTCCTGAGGCTGTGCTAACTTAAGCCGCGTTTTCAGGCTCAGCGGGTTCGAACACGGGTTGTCCTCGTCTCGTTTCAAGTTTCTAGTTTTTCGACTAGTTTTGTCTAGTTTCAGCGAGTTCGAAGCTTCAACCCCGTGTTTGATACACTAGATGCACTGACGCACAACGCTTAATGCACGAGACGAGAACAACCCGTGTTCGAACCTGCTGATCTGTGAACAACCCGTCTTTAAACACGGGTTGTTCGTGTCTAGCGCATCAAGCGTTGTGCAGCAGTGCATCTAGTGCATCAAACACGGGGTTGAAGCTTCGAACCCGCTGAAACTAGACAAAACTAGACGAAAAACTAGAAACTTGAAACTAGACGAGGACAACCCGTGTTCGAACCCGCTGAGCCTGAAAACGCGGCTTTAGGTTTTCAATCACACAATTCAACCCCAAGAATGTTAGCCTAAAGCTGTTTTGATGGGTTTCATAAGTCCATTAACTGAAATAGTATTTTTAGGTGTGGTTTTCAAACAAACACACAAAAAAATAAACTCATTTTCAAAGTGAACTAAACAGCAGATAATTTTTTTCTCAAGAATATTCGAATATAAATGGACAAAACAAAAAGTGTTGGGTTTTACATAACATAAACACCAAATTGTTTTAGGTTTTAATTGCATAAACGATAAAAGTCGATGAATTGAGGAAAACAAGTAAAAAAAAAATCAACTTATTCAAAAACGAGTCGATTTTTTTCCCGTAATTTTAAATTATTTTTATATATTCTTTATAAAAAAAATTTTAATATTTTTTTATTTACAAATACAAAAAAAAAATATTTTTTCTCATACAAGATTAAAAACGAAGTTAGCACATCCTAAGGAAGTGCTCTTACCGGTTTGCCAGCCAGATAACAGAGGGACGTAACTAAGACGTCGGATGTTGTTCAAAAATAATTCACAAATTAAAAAAATGTGTCACAAAGAAATAAAACCTAAGTTAGAAATAATCTTCATTTATTTCTTGCTTTCTTTTGGTTGGGAGTTATGATTCAAATTACAAACAGAAAAAAAGGCATTTTATGTATCAAAACTGCTGTTTCGTATAGGAACTTAAGACAACGATTGAAATATTTTTTGTTCGATAAAGTAAAAACGAAACAAAAATTCTGTGATTTGTTAGTACCCGACTCTTAATGTTGGAGGGATGCGACTTTTAGGCTATAACTCGTAAAACCGAGACCGATAAAATATAAAAAATACGACTGGAATGGAGTGATTAAAATAATTGCTGTTTTCTTTTTAGAAGCCGTAGTTATTAATATATGTTTTTATTGAAATTTGACAATAAAAAAAAATCTAATTGTTTATATTGGTTTATAAAAAACTTTAAATTTTCCTGTTTTCATTGATTTGACTTTTATCTTGTACATATTACTCATCAACTTTTGGTTTAAACCATCAATAATGGCAATTAACAACAACAACAAAATAAGTAAAATAGTAGCTTGAAGTCATATACACGCATTTAACAGGGGGAGAGGAGATGTCTTTTTGTTGTGCAGGTAAACCGGAAGCACAACTTGCAGTTGAATAAATATGAATTTCTTAAAGGTAAAGAAGCATAAATTGTTATTATTGTATATTTTTAGTTCAGTAGAGGACATAAGCGAAGCCTAGACCGGTGTCAAAAACTGAATGGTAGAAAAGTAAATAAAACAGTTCAGGAAAAAAAAATGATTTCTCAAAGACCAAAGCAAGCTTTAAACTTGGGTGGAATGCACTATAGTTGGTGGAAAATTAAAGAGAGGAGATGTCAAGCCTTTGAATGATTGGGAGTGGGGATTCTGAAGTAATATAAAATAGGACACATCACTTTTTTATCCTTAATGCATCACATTATTCAAGAAAATTCAAAGGAAGAGTATGAATGTCAAACTAACTGATCATTAACGGCTTAAATCTTGGAGAAGGGAGATCCATATTTTTCAACACGTGCTAAAGAACAGACAAAGTATGATATAGAACGGGGGTCATTGTGAAAATTAATCGGTTTCCGAATGCCATTGATCTGAGTAACCCACCGGTATATGCCCGTTCAAGTTCATCATTTAATGCCAAAAATATTCTCAAAACAGTTTTTGTTAGAAAAATGCCTACTAATATTTAAGTGTTTCAAGGTTTATTGATTTTAATCATTGCTGTCCAGTACTCACTGTTTAATCTTTTGAAATTCATTAAAAAAATTTTTTAACGTAATCACTATTAGTTAAGAATAGTAATTAATTTCGATATATTTCCTTGTATCCTCTTGTGCTTTTAATATAGTAATGTTTGTTACATGTGTGAAAATTTATACCATGTTATTTTTTTTTCAAATAGACAAGAAAATTCTCTTGGTAATGGATATACGAATTTTTTTTGTGAAGTCAGATTGAGAATATCTTCAATCAGCCTCATCAACGAAAACACCTATTTTTGGCCAGACAGCGAAAAAAACTGGCAGAGTGTTAGATCTGGGGCCTAGTTTAAAACTAAAAGTCTGCCAGGAAGAGTCCTCGGGACATTCAACCCAAAACCCATCTACTTCAGATCTATGTGCTAGTGAAGAACATTTGGTTGTCGGGTGCAATCCAAACTGCGAAAGCCAAAATATGGAAATAGATAAGGAATTAAGATCATCTATAACGCGTCCATACAAAAAAGATAGATTTGCGAAGAAAGGGAAAGTGGTAGTTGAAAATAGGAAGTTTAGAGAGAAGTGGTTTGAGCATGAAGATCTTAAAGATTGGATTGAAAGGTGTCCTTTCAGTAAAAACGTTGCTTACTGTAAATATTGTCAGAAAAAAGTGTTTGGGGGTTTGTCTCATTTGCTTAGACATGCTGAAACTGATTTTCACAAGAGAAATCACATGAGCATGCACTATCAAATTAAAGTAGTTGAGAACAATGAACTAGTTGTAAATCCTAAATCAAAAGAACAGTTGTTGCTTAAAGATAAAGTTGTTAAGTTAGAACTGGCTCTTGCTGCATGGATAGCTTCGAGTAAACAAGAAATAAGTATTATGGACACGTTACCTAACGTCCTTAAAGCTTATATTAGTGACTCTCCAACTGTTGAAAGTTTTGAGTGTGCAAGAACCAAGACCACCAGTTTAATCAAAAATGTGATTGCTCCTTTTGCCATCGAGAAACTCAGTGATAAGCTTAAAAGAGTGAAATTCTCCATTTTAGTCGATGAAAGTACTGACAGGACTGGATCTAAGTTATTGGTGATTATTTGTCATTATTGTTTCTTTAATTCAGGTGAATTAAAAGAAGAGTTTCCTGCTCTACTCGAGCTTCACAACGCCAGTGCAAATTGTTTGAATACACTTGTCTGTGAAGTACTCAATGACCAATTCATTCATTCCTAAAATTTAATTGGCTTTGCTGCGGACAATGCCAGTGTGATGTTAAATAAGCAGAACGGCCTGGCTACTTTCATTAAAAATGATTTAACATGGCTTGTCAGAATTGGTTGAGTATGTCACTCGTTCTCGCTCTGCTCTTCTGCCGCCTGCAAATAACTTCCATCTGACTTTGTGCAGTTCAGTCACGACATCTATAATTACATTTCAGGAAGTGCAAAGCGAAAAGCAGAGCTGAAATAATTTCACCATTTTCTATCATTTGCAGCGCATCACTTGCTCTATCCATTTGCAACAAGAGGGTTGGCGTTTTAATCAGTTGTCGAACACTTGATTAAACAATGGATGGTACTCACAGAGTTTTTAAGATACCATTCTTAGAAGGAAAGGACATGAGTGCTGTAAATCTTTATTTGGGTTTTGTGAATCCAAATGTAAAATTGTTTTATTTTTCTTAAATACGTTTTACCCATTGTTAACAAAATAAACGTCGAATTTCAGAGCGTGGACGTAACAGTCCATAAATTAATGTCTAGTGATTTATCCCATCTTCAAGAAAGAGGGTCTAATTTCATTAGCGAGAGTCATCTGAGGCCTGGTAAATCCTATCCATTTACAATGGATTTTTTTGATCCTCAAAATTTTAGGAATATACAAGATATACATTTTGGTGAATAATTTCAACTATACGAGCTTGAAAGCATCGAAAAGGGTGCGGCCGAGGTGCGCCAAGTGCAAGATGTAAAAAAAAGCTGTTTAGCATTTTATATCAAGCTACAGTCCGAGATACAATTGTGAATAAACCCAAAAGACCCTTTATTGGATCTAGTTCAAAGTCTATCCCAAGTTTAGCAAAGTCCGGGCAAGTGAATTGTCCCTTTGTTTAAGATGTTTAAATAATGCGTTCCTCACGTTGATCTTGAGACACTAAACACAGAGTGGAGACGTCTTCCTGTTGTAGTAAGTGAGGCGAATATAAATGTTAAACTGTCTGTGGTAAAGTTCTAGAATGGTGATGACAATTTAAAAAGTGGAACTGACAATCATTCCTTGCAAATTTTGGCAATTTAATGCTGACATTGACACGTCTTTCCTTTTTCAGTGCTAGAGAAGAGTGACAATTTTCTGAATTGAAAATTATACAGACCCTACTTCGTAATAGACTCAATCCCAAAACTGTTTCTGATCTTATGCACGTCAGAAGAGCAATTCCTGACCCAAGTTCTTGGGAGATCCCGGATACTCTTGTAAGGAAAGCAAGAAAGTTGAAAAAGTGAACTCCCACGTTAAGCATGTTTCCTAATTGAATTTGTGTGCTTCCCTACATAAGTGTATACTATGTTGTGTCTTATTTCCGCATGACAAGTAAGCCCTAAATTAAGCCCAAAACGATTATCTGAGTTGTTTATCTAAATTTTGCTAAATAAAAATACAATCTTTGCTCATCTTTTTCTTCAAAGTATCCTAAATTACATCCAAATCAAAGACAAATTGAGAACAAACTAAGGCACGCCTTGTCAGAAATTGAGCAAATGCACATTAGGCCTAATATATCTTTCGAAGTATTTTTTTCCATTTCTCAGGCGTCTCTACTATTTTTTTTTAAGTGAAATAAGATCAATTCACTGGTTGATTTTAATTTTTATTGCTTAAAAACACAGTGTAATTCAAAAATGCTGTATAAAAAAGGCCGAATTGCACCCGAATCAACTCATTTTTTTTATTTCATAGCTGTTTCTGATGCTAAAGTTAAAAGGAGGAGGGGTGGATTTCAAAATTTTAAATTAAGATACAAAAAAGGCATCTTTTAAAAGTTGAAGGGGGGGATTAAATATCGAAGAAGACAGGGACGAAGACCACACTGCCTTTCCATCATAAACAATAAGTAGAAAAATAGGAAAATTTTTATATAAAACAGTGGAACGCATGATATAATTTTAATGTGAGTTTCTTTTATATTGATTTTTCTTCATTTGTTTTGCTGAGGACGGCCCTTGGATATAGGATCGAAATCTTCATTTGATCCTAATGTTGCGTTCCAGTGTCTTATATAAAAATGTTCCTATTGTTTATGAGGGGGGATTTTTAATGAGATTACAGGAAAGTATATTTTTAAAATTATACAGGCCACAAATTCCCCCCCCTCTTCAGGACCTCCTTTGATACCAAAGATAGGGCACCCCTCCTTTAAAATACACGGTACTATCAAAAGATAAGAAAAAGTGACGTGTTAATAGTTTTGACGGTACGAAAAGTTTTGGTCTGGTGGCAACCCTGACTACAAAGTCTATTTACATGGTTTGAAAACAAACACAAGAGAAGAACTTTACAGAAGTACTGTGCGAGAGGAACTACCTGTAACACTTCAGAAATCCGTATATACAATTATTTCCAAGGTTCTTAGAAACACGTTCTACTATATTAAAATTGTCCAAGTTCCACTTTCTGGTATTATAAACCAAGTTTTTCTTATTTCAAATTCCAGAAGACAGAGCATCATAAATTCTATAAACCAGTTTTCCAATTAGGGTTTCTAGTGTCCAATATAAATTTCAAAGATAAAATTGTCACACGTTGCATTAAAATTAGGTTTCATGTTTCATGTTCCAAGACTTGCGTTCAAAAGTTTACAGATTTTCCACCGATTTTTTCAAAATTATTTTTACCGAAAATAATTTTACAAACCAAACAAAATTTTCTATTTAGGTCTTTTTATGCCAACATAAAGTTATTTTAAGGGTAGAAGCTTTAAGGGGGAAAAAATATCGACACAAAATGTCATATCATTGGTCACTTCACGGGCCTTGCAGGATTGATTCAAATTGTAGATTTTTTCAGACATTTTCTAATAGTTTTTTTATGGTTCCAAATGGAAGTTTGTGTTCACTCATCCCTTTCATAAAAATTTTAATAGAATAATGAAAATGAAATTTCACTTTTTTAATTCACGCTTGCAATCTTGTTCGCAGAGAATTTGCAGTCCCTACACCTAAGTAACAAATACACTGTTTTTCATAAAAAAAAAAATTAACTGACATCGAAGAGAACAAAAAAATTAATTACAGTAAAAATATATCTGTGAGCAAAACCATTCTTATAAATAAAAACTAAAGACTATTCAAACATTTCTATGATTAAATCAAGGCATTTCCCAATTCAATTATTTTATTTTTTTAATTTCATTTAACAAACATTTCGCAAGTCTTAAAATTTCCCTTAAACAAGGTCATTTTCCCTTAAAATAAAGCAACGGAGACTGCAACTGACTTCAAACTGAACAAAATTAAAAAAAAACTTTTCTTTTATTAATACTCTTTGTAAAAACCTCTCAAATTCATTGGCTTGCTTCTTCCCCAAGCCATGCTAGGTCTAGTATTTGGCTTTTGGCTTCCTGATTTCGGAAATACCTTTCTGTTTTGTTCTAATTCAAATTTAATCATAATTGGTTCATCACATGTTCTTAGACCTTTTTCATTTTCTCTCTCTCCTGTCTCTATTTTTCTCTCTACTATATTAAGACTCGGCTTGGTAAACCAACGAAAATATGTGAATTTTTCTTTCCTGTTTGCCGATTAAACGCACCTCCCATCGGACCGGCCGAATCCAATGAAAAAAACACGAAAAAGGGTTCTTTAGATCTTAACTTTGACCAAAGGTTGGTTTTAGCATAAAGTTTAAATCTTTCACACAACTTTATTTTATAAAACAATAAAAAAACTTTAGCGTAAAGAGCGGGGTATTGAGGAGGGGACATCCCCTTTCATATACTTAATAATTTCTGTTTGTTTTAAGTTTTAATGTCGCTCCTTACTTCAGTTAAAACAAAAACTTGTTTTTTTTTCAATTAATTTTTACACTGCGGAAGCGTAAATATTTTTACCACTTTCCTGAACACTTAACTAATTATTCACTTTCACTCTTTAACATGTAAGTCTAACATACTACTTTATCTTTGTATTTCCTACTAGTTTACGTATATCTAAGGCTTTTGACCTTATTTTACGCTATGCCTGTTATGGCGGAATTCCTCGTCGTGTTCTATTTATCTTATCTCAAAATCTACAACAACCCTTACCATACACATTTCTCTTCTAAACTACATTTTCTACGGACTTAAATGTTTTGCAAACTTATACACTTCTTCATATTACCTTGGCCCCTCTAAAAAAGAATTTAAAGCTAAACCTTCCGGAAAAAAGCTGGAGTACCGAATTCAAACTTAGCTCTAATTCCTTTAAAAAAAATGCTTACAATATTTCTCATTAAATACGCCTCTGACAACACTTTTTTTCCAGTTTGTCTAAACTTATAATATTTAATAAAAAAAAGTTCATGTCCTTAAAAATCTAATAATAATCTCACTTGCAAATACAATAAATCACGGCCCTCATTACAAGTAAGCAAAATTTGTTTTCTTTTCCAATGCCATCGCTAAACTTTAGTTAATCAAAAGGGATTTACAACTTTCATTAGAAATTTTACAATTTCTCGGGGATATTATTTTATGCGATTGAAGTTTTGTGGAACACAATAACAAGGTGGATATTTTACAATAAGTTTAAATTTTAAAATAAATATAACACTTCTAACAAGTGTCCTATATCACGGTGCGACCGTAGCATGGCTTACCTAATCGCTTTTCTTTGGATGACTGTATGCAACAATATAACGAACAGCAACAGCAGCGATCAGAAAAGGCGTCAAATGACAAAATCCTTGGTGAAGAATTAAAAATAAACTTTTATCTTCAATAATAAAA
Source organism: Artemia sp. Qi Xiang Cuo (assembly GCF_049724085.1). Taxonomy (NCBI): domain Eukaryota; kingdom Metazoa; phylum Arthropoda; class Branchiopoda; order Anostraca; family Artemiidae; genus Artemia; species Artemia sp. Qi Xiang Cuo. The sequence continues at coordinate 24,441,754 of NC_142798.1, read as the reverse complement.
GTTACTTAAGCCCAAATGGCTTTCGGCGGAAATTAGCTTCACCGATAGCGGAAATGTCTCATCGCCATAGTAAACTGGCTAACTTTCATGCACTGAAGACAAACAAAATGAGCCCGAATTGGCACAGCTAGCATCTTCACAGACGATGCGGTGTAATCGGTGCAGGTGCAAATATAAGGAGAATAACTAACCATATTTTAAGTCCAACTGAAGCTGCTAAAGATAAAGCTCAGGTAGAGTCCAAGTTCTAGTGTTGTAGGCAAATCACAAAGTAGACGGATTATCCCCCCACAAAAGCCGCTGGCACCATTTTTAAACCTTTCTGCTACACCTTTCTGGTGATGACTGGGTTTGCATTGATATCATCTAATATTGGTATGCGTGCATTGGTAAGCGTGTAGCCGAATCTTTCAGAGCGAAGTGTTCACATGGGAGGAGATAGAAGAAGAGTGTCTACTATAAACTATTCATTTATTCTACAAAGTCTATTTACATGGTTTGAAAACAAATACAAGAGAAGAACATTACTATATTATTATATTACTATATAGTTCTACTATATTAAAATTGTCCAAGTTCTACTTTCTGGTATTATAAACCTAGTTTTTCTGATTCCAATTTCCAAAGGACAGAGCATCATAAATTCTATAAACCCGTTTTCTACTTAGGGTTTCTAGAGTCCAATATAAATTAAAAGATAAAATTGACCCACATTGCATTAAAATTAGGTTTCATGTTTCCCGTTCCAAGACTTACATTCAAAAGTTTACAGCCCTGAGCGTTGGGGAGGGGGTTTGAAATCCCTAAATTACAGAATTACTGAACTTTTCAACTATGCTGAACAAAATAGCTGTGTCAAAACTTTGAAAGGATGTGTTTAGGGACATGATAGGCCTGGGGAGGGTGGTTGCCTTCAAATCACTTTTGATTCTTAAAAACGGAACTAAAACTTTCAGTTTCTGGCGAAGTGAGCCTCCTCTAAAGTTTATACGAGCACCCCTTCCATAAAAACATTATTTGCCCCCGTGGCCAATCTTACAACTCTTGCCCCAAGGCTCTGGGGGAGGGGTTTTGTCAGTCCCAAAGTCATTGTTACAAGATCTTTTGACTATTTTGAAATAAATGCCTATCTCACAATTTCGATTGGATGCATTTGAGGAAAAGCGGGCGTGAGGGCTTGTTGCCCTCTGATTGCTTTTGACTCTAAAAAAGGGAACTAAAACTTTCAATTTTCAATTAAATTATCCTCCTTCAAAGTTTGTACGACCACGCCTTCCGAAAAATCTTATATGCCCTAGGGGCATAACCTACAACCATTACCCCTAGGCTCTGTGGGTTTGTGTTAGCCCTGGAGGCATTGTTATAAGTTCTTTGAACTATTTTAAATAATATGGTTATCTCAAAAATTTGGGCTGACTTATTTGGGGAAAAGTCGGCGTGGTGAGCCCTAGATCCCTTCTAATCTCTTTTGACTGTTAAAAAAGGTACTAGAACTTCCTATTTCCAATCGAATGAGCCCTCTCTGAAGTTTATGCGACCACTCCTTCCATAAGAACCTTATGTATTAAATATGGGCAATTAACATAACTTATATCCCTTGTTCTGAGTGCTGTGGGGGGGGGGGGGTTGACATCTTCAAAGACATAATTACTGAAACTTTCAGCTATACTAAACAAAATGGCTATCTCAGGATTTTAACAGGATTTATTTGGAGAAATGATGGGTTGCCCTCCAATCACTTTTGACTTTAAAAAGGGACCTTGAACTTTTTATTTCCAATCGAATAGCTTCTTAAGAAGTTTCTAAGACCACTCTTTCTGTACGAAGTGCCTTGGTAAAAAAAAATAATAATAATACATTGTACCTACAACGCTCTTTGCTTAGACCGCGCTATTGCGCTGTATATGATATAAACATTAACATGCAACTACTAAAAAGCTCCATGCTCCTTGGCGCCCTTCTGTCAACTATTTCTGGCTACAAGGCTTCGAAATAAAATTTTTCAGCTTTGGAAGCATTTTTTTTCTACAAAATTATTGTTCCTGGACAATCTTTATAATTCCTTTTCCAATTTCCCGTGTATTTTCCACTTCCACACGTATTTCCACTTACCCAAAAACTGCAAAACATGCAGTTTCCATGTCCGAATTAAATTATAATGTTCGTCCATTTTAACTAAGTCTAAATAAGGTTGATTTGAGGCGAAAGTTCCCTTCTTATTGCAGAAAAATGTTTTTATTTGTAAAATAGAACATTTTATTCATATTCGAGCACAAAGATGGTGAAGTGAAAGAGGAGGGATAATTCATGAACAAAGTCAGAAAATATACAAGGAGGGAGGGACAGCTGTCACGAGGAACTTTGTTTTATCGACACTTAGCTGGCGAAATCAGGCATTATGTTCTTTGTTCTTTATTGCCACTGCAGAGATAGTGGTAACAAAATGTAAGCAAGGAGGGACTCGTGCTATCAGTGACCTAAAATCGAAAAAAGTGTTGATAACAATATACAAACTGAAAACATCTTATTTTTATAAGATTCGAAAATGCAATTGCGATTCCCAATATAAAAATTCATTAAGTTTAAAGAAACTTATGAAAAGTTCCAAACTAGGAAAAGGGTGCTTGATTTTTGAAAAAAGGGAAAAGTAATTCAGGAAGGGCGAGTGATTTGATGAAAGTTACGCTATCGAACTGAGCACATAAGAGAAATTTATTACTGAGCCTCCAAGCCTCTTATTCACAAAAATTTGAAATTTTGTTGTTGTTTTTTTCAGACAAGGAAATTGTTTTTTTGTTTTTTTACTGTTTTTTTTTCAGATGTGATCGCATTGAACCAGCGCTTCTAGAGACATTTGAAGAAAGTTAATTTAAAAGAAAATTAGATTTTCTAGGACCTTTTTAATAACCAAAACGATGGAATCAAGTATTATTACCTGACATTTTGAGCACATAAGAGAAATCTATTGCTGAGCCTTTACGCCCTTATTCACAAAAATCTGAAATTTTGTGTTTTTTTTCAGACAAGGATATTCTTTTTTTGGTTTTTTATTGTTTTATTCCCAGGTGTGATCGCATTGAGCCAGTGGTTCTAGATGCATTTGAAGAAAGCTAATTTGAAAGAAAATTAGATTTTCTATGACCTTTTTAATAACCAAAACGATGGAATGAAGCAGCATTATCTACCATTTTGAGCACATAAGAGAAATCTATTTGTGATTAGATGGGACGTAAAAGGAAAAATGCTAAGCAAGAAGGCATGGACAGTTCATTTGACACCTCAGGACTCAGTTCTAGCTCAAAACCGGAAATATCGATACTAGCTGCGGATTTTAAGCAAATTCTTGATGTTGTGAAAGAAAATGGAAATAAGTTGGACAATATCAACAATCAATTAAAAACTCTTACCTTAATGGTTGATAACTTTTAAAAATAACACTCGATACAAACGAAAAATATAAAAAATACTGAATTGAAAATTGGAAAGATTGAGAATGAAACCTCTATCCTCGAAATGGAAATAAAAACTTGTACGGAAGAAATACTGGGCTTGAGAAGTAAAAATGAAGATTATATGTTTCGGATTGTGAGAATGGAAGCTGCAAAGCTAGAAAATAATGTCATCATATGGAACGCATGGAACGCTTGTAAGGATAATAACCACGCTCAAGTTCTATTCACAGAGGTAGTTCGTCACGGACTGGAAAGGCCCGAAGTAAATTTCACAGTTACTCATTATGATAGCAACCGTAAATTTTTGAAGGTGACACTGAATAAAAAAGACGATAAGTTTGCCATATTGAAGAACGCTAGCAAGCTTAAGGATAAGACATTCCCTGGAAACAACAGCAACCTGTTCATAAGTGATGATGTCCCAACTGAAATCCGTAAAGTGCGAAAGCTGCTTCTAGTGAAACCTGACAAATTACGAAAAGATCATGGATGTGATGCCTGGATATCGAAGGGGTTTCAGCCGAATCTGCTAGTGAAAAGACCAGACGGCTCGATTACCAAATACACATTCAACGATGCCATACCGGAGATTGACGATTTTCATAAAAATTTTTCCATCGCCCGAAGGGAAGTGCCTGTTATATTCCCTGTCGATGTTCAGATGTCGTAATGTTGTGGGTTGCAGTAATAGTTCATGTGCCCAAGTAATATTAATTAAAAAATTTAAATTTAAAGTGTTTTTTTTTATGTTTAGTTTATATATTGTTTTTTATTATTATTATTTTATTTTTTTATCCTTTCATTTTTTATTTTTTTTTATAGACACATTTAGGTTAAATTAAATTTTGAGAAGATTATTCGTAATGTGGGAAAAAGACTTGGAATGTAGATTATTTTTTTTTGTTTTTTAAATTGTTATTTTTTATTATGGTTTGCTGGCCTTTTGGGGCATGGTGTGGTTTCTCTTAACGTGGGATTAATATTTGATAATGGATAGAGATAATCGTGAAATTCCATCATCAAGGTTAAAAGAATTTGAGCGGAATTCTCTTTCATTTCAGTCAATTTTTCAAACTATTGTAGCTGGTGATGATAAAGATACTTCTAGTAATTTTGATATCCCAAAAAATCAATATATATTTATGAATGAGCTGGTAAGATAAAATGTAAATACAAGTAGGATGTCGTTTTGGAATTGCCGGGGTTGGAGGACTGCGCAGGATGTGATTGAAATTTTTTTGTCGGATTCAGATACAGATATATTAGGCCTATGTGAAACTTTTTTAGATGATTTTTCAATTGAAAATATACATGTAAAAGATTACCAATTTTTTCACATCGGTCGGAAAAGACAAAAACAAGGGGGTCTAGGTGTTTTGATTAAAAATTGCATACCAGCACGTATAAGGATTGATTTTTTGCCAATGAATATTGAAATGATTTTTGCATCTTGTGTAGTTGAATGCTCTTTTCCAAATAATCGGAAGGTTTTAATTGCAGTTATTTACCGTACTCCGTCATCCAGCCAGATAGAATTTAAAAATCATTTTGAAAGTATGTTGGATAAATTAGCTAGTCTTAATACTCCTTATTTAGTTATGGGTGATTTTAATATTGATTTAATGAAACTCCTATCTGCAGATCAGAATAGAATAGATAGAAATATTTTGCAGTTTTTGGAGGGCCCACTATCTTATGGACTAAACCCCGTATGTTTTGTGTCCTCTAGAATAGCTGATACATCATTTTCACTTATTGATAATATTTTTTCACCTTATAGTGCTGTTAATACATTTATTATTCCTGATGATTCATCTGACCACTGTATAATTATGTCTGATTTTCTTATAAATTTTCCGCATAATAAAAAAAATCAAACCGAGCGTAGAGATTTTTCACATAAAAATGTGTTAAGGTTAAAAGAAGGGCTTGGTGATGTTGATTGGAGTCCTGTAATCGATGAGAAGGATCCGAACCAATCATTAGATAAATTTTATTATATTATGAATGAAAAGCTTGATCGTTTTTGCCCGTATAAAAGCCCGAGAGGAAAGAAACTTACCCCAAAAAACCTTGGATAAATGAATCACTTTTAAGATCTATTAATGAGAAAAATCGTTTATATAAAATTAGAATAAAATATCCCACTGACATAAATATAATGCGTTTTAAATATTATAAGAATATGCTGTTAAGGATCATGAGAGTAAGTGAAAGACATTGTTATGAAAAGTCTTTTAAAAATTCAGATTCCCCTAGAAAAACTTGGAGTCTGATTAATGATAAAATTGTAAGAAATAAAAAGTTGTTACACCCTGAAGTGTTATTTGATATTAATGGTAAAGAATTTAGAGGACCACAAGCTGTTGCTAAGAAGTTTAGTGAATATTTTGCTAGTATTGGATCATCTGTTGTTTCAGGAGAAGTTGACCTTTCTTCCCCAAGGTCGCATAAAAAATATCTACCGCCCACTGAAGATACGAGCATATTTATGGCCCCGGTTACTTTTGCAGAATTTCAAAAGGTCATTAAGAATTTAAAAAATGGTAATTCATTGGGATATGATGAACTTTCAACTAATTTGCTAAAAAATATTGCAGGTGTAATTTTTGCACCATTCCTTCATATTTTAAATTTATGTATTTTCTCAGGTACATTTCCTAAAAGATGGAAAATTGCTCGTGTAATACCATTGCATAAAAAAGGAGATAAATCTGATACAAATAATTATCGTCCTATTTCAATTTTATCACCATTGTCTAAAGTATTGGAAAAAATTTTAAAAGGAAGGATTACTAATTATCTAGATAAAATAAATTTTTTTACCAAATATCAGTTTGGATTTAGGGCAGGCCATTCGACGGAACAAGCAGTTGCAGCTCTTGTATTAGAAATAAATGACTGCTTAGATAGTAATTATCATGTATCTACTGTTTTTTATGATGTTAAAAAAGCATTTGACACTTTAAACCATGAAATTCTTTTTGATAAAATGGAAAATTCCGGTATAAGAGGGAAAGGACTAGATATAATAAGATCATACCTTTATGGACGTAAAATCGTGGTAGATGTTGATGGACATTTGTCTAGTTTAAATGATCTTGAAGATATTGGTGTCCCACAAGGATCGGTATTAGGTCCGCTTTTATTTTTGATGTATATTAATGATCTTACACGATGTTTGCAGGGAAATAATGGTCTTGCAATTTTATTTGCAGATGACACAGCTGTTTCTATTAAAGCGAAGGATTCATCTACATTGATTCAAAATTTGTTTAACACTGTTAGTTCAGTTAATCGATGGTTTGTTTCTAATTATTTAGTACCGAATTTTAAGAAGACTGAATTTATGGTTTTTGGTCATTCAAAACGTGCTACTAAAAAAATTTCATGTCAGGAGCTTCAAGTTGTTGAGCATAAAATACGTAGAGTTCAATCGTATCGTTATTTAGGAGTTTTTATTGATCCCCTTTTGTCATTTCAAACTCATATTGATCATTTAAGGGTGAAACTTTCGCAAAATATTGGGTCTATGTATCGTTTGCAACATGTTTTTCCATTTTCAATTTTAAAAATAATTTATCATTCTTTGATTGCTCCTTATTTAAATTATTGCACAATTATTTATTTAAATACTTTTTGGACGCATATAAAACCCCTACAGATCCTTCAAAATAAAGCAGTGAGAATACTTTGAAATTTTTTACATCGTCCATCAAAACTTAGAGATGCATCGGAAAATGAAACATTATTTCTTTTCTTGAATTTATTAGATCTGAAACATATAAGAGAACTTAATATATCAATATGGCATTTTAAAATACAAAATCCTAGTAGTTATTTTTATGAAAAATCTCTGTTGATTCTGCCCCCTCCTTCGGCTCTTAGGTGTTCTGGAACATATCGAATTCCCTTTGTTAATTGTGAAAGATCTAGATTTTCAATTAGATACCAAATACCATTTATTTCAAATAAATATAGGCTGAAAGATAGAATTCAAATTGAGGCATCATTTCGGCAAATATCAGTTCTAAGGAAGAAAATATTAAAATTATGTACTGACCTGTGATGGTGGAATAGAAATTTTATTATTATTATTATTATTTTTTTTTGTTTATATTTGTTACCCATGTTGGGATAGCCTTCCGTGCCTCACTTGTCCAGCGTTTGTTTTCTTTATGTTTTTTTGTTTTTTTCTTTAACCAGGTTTTTTTTTCTTTTCTTTTCTTTCTCTCTTTTGTTATGATGAGAAAATATTTCTTTTTTGTTTTGTTTTTTTTTGTTTTTTACCCAATTTTACGAGCTTTGCTCTCTGTTGGGGGTATATGTTTTTTGTTATGTTGAATTAATCAAATAAACAGTAAACAGTAAACAGTAAACAGAGCGCTCAAGCCCTTACTCACAAAAATCTGAAATTTTGTGTTTTTTCAGAGAAGGAAATTGTTTTTTTTGTTTTTTACTGTTTTTTTTCAGATTTGAGACCAGTGGTACTAGTGGTGCAGAACCAGTGGTTTCTACAGACATTTGAAGAAAGTTAATTTGAAAGAAAATTAGATTTTCTATGACCTCTTTAATAACCAAAACGATGGAATGAAGTAGCATTATAAGCCATTTTGACCACATTAATTAAAAAAACTTTTTCCACAAAATAAGTTTTTCAAAGAAAAGTAAAGAACTACATTAAACAAAAAATGAGCAAAAATAAAATAAAATAATCTACAAAGCTTGAAAAAACCACAAATCAGCATCGATAAAAAAATGACACCCAACACTAACAGAAATTACAATAAATAACCGAGTCAAACTCAAAACGAGCAGAAATTAACCTAAGTTGGGTGCAAAAACCCTATGCCTTCCCAAGGCCAAAACAAAATTTGCACTTTACTGAAAAAAATATATTTTTTTTTACTTTTATAACTTTAATAAATCAAATAATATTAACATTTTGATTACTAAATATCAGTATATGTATATTGAACTGACAATGCACATTCATTTGTATTTTTTTAGTGAAGTGCAAATTTTTTTCTGGCTTTGGAAAGGCATAGGGGTTTTGCGCCCAACGTATGTTAATTTCTGCTCGTTTTGAGTTAAACGAGGGATTGCCATACATATGAATGAAAATGAAATGAGAGAATAAATATATATCAGATGTATCACTCAGCTTTCTTTATTTCTGACTCTTTAAACTGTTTTATTTGTGACTTTGATGTGAGTGTTGGCTAGGTGTGGTGGAGAAAAGATATTATTCTGACGATCAGGATACATAAATTGTATTTTTATTGAGTTCAGCATCCCTCACAACATTCTCAGCAACATCCTTATTATTTTCTACAATTTTCAACTTAATAACATTCGCCATTTTTGAAACATAGCAAATAAGCCATTTTAACCTCAATGCACGTATAAAAGTCGCCTGATTTAGTTCAAAAGTAGAAATAGTAGTAGTAATCATAGCGGTCGTACTCAATGTTGAAATTAGTCACAGTAGCAGTTGGTGGCAACCGCAGACACAGTCGCAAATAATTGCAGCTAAAAGTATTTGCAGTTACGGCCAGAAGTAGTCGCAGTCAAAATTAGTTGCAGGAGTAGTAGTCTTGAAAGTCTTAAGTTTATATCTTTAGACGTTCCTATGCTACTACTGCGACTAACAATCCAAAGCATCAAGCCACATGAGGCAAAAACAGCTATGCACATTCCCCCTCCATCCCAAAACACTTAAAGCCACCCTATTTACACCCTCCCAATAAGTTTTTATTTTCCTTAAATGCTTCTTTATGAACCCTTTCCAACCAATTTGAAGACATTCTGCATTTCCTTTGGCCCTAGATGCTTGGCCAAAAAAGACGATCTTTGGCAATAAATTATCTTTTATCCACAGAACGTGCCCTAGTCTTAGTCATTTCAACCTTTTTCTCGTTATAACCCTAGAAAGCGGGATACAACCACACTTTTCGCGCAGTTTAATGTTTGAAATGCGGTCAGTCAAACGGGCATCCGAAATAACCAGTAGACAATTCCTTTGGGGGAAAAAATCTAGTAAATCCTTTTCCGCCTTTCGGAGTGTAAACGTTTCGGAACCAAACATGACCACTGTCATCACTGAAGTTTCCAATATCCTAATTTTGGCTCACAGACTTTTCTTCCTATTCTTCCAAAACGTCTCCAACTATGAAAAAATACCCTGGGCCTTTGCTATTTTGTTTAGTCCTTGGTTTTATAGATTATGAGCAAGCGTTTTCGTATCAAACAGTTCGTGGTAACGACCTGTAAGTACGGACCGACCCGGCTAAATAGTAACCGAAACTCTAAGAAACGGAATTTTGATGTCAGTAGATATATCAAAAGAATCGGAGTCTTACCCATCGAAAGTTATGAGCCTGAAAAAATTAGCCTTATTTTCGAAAAAAGGGGAAAAACCCCTAAAAGTGATAGAATCTTAATAAAGACCAAACCATGAGATTCAGCTTAACAGAAAAACCTACTGTAGGTGTTTCAAGCCCCTATCTGCCAAAATGTGGAATTTTGTCAAACTGTTCGTGGTAACGAACTGTAAGTAAGGAGCGACCCGGCTCAACAGTAACCGAAACTTTAAAAACAGGAATTTTGATACCCATAGATACATCAATAGAATCAGATTTTTATGCTGATTTCAAATATATAAGTTTCATTAAGTTTAGTTTTAGCCATCAAAAGTTGCGCGCCTGAGAAAATTTGCCTTATTTTTGAAAAAAGGGGAAACACCTCCAAAAAGTCATAGAACTTTAATGAAAATCACACCAACGGATTCAGCGTATCAGAAAACCCTACTGTGGAAGTTTCAAGCTCCTAGCTGCAAAAATGTGGAATTTCGTATTTTTTGTCAGAAGAAATATCACCACGGATGCGTGTTTTTTTTGTTTTTTTTTTTTTTTTTTTTTTCATTTTCCCAGGGGTGAACGTATCGATCCATTATTCCCAGAATATCGTAATATGGCTCATTTGAACGGCAATTAAAAGTTCTAGTGCCCTTTTTAAGTGACCAAAAAAATTGGAGGGCAACTTGGCCCCTTCCCACGCTCATTTTTTTCCCAAAGTCACCTAATCAAAATTTTGAGATAACTATTTTGTTCAGCATATTCGAAAATCTAATAAATATTTCTTTGAGGATGACTTAGTCCCCCACAGTTCCCAGGGGGAGGGCTAGAAGTTATGAACTTTGCCCATTGTTTACATATAGTATTGGTTACTGGGAAGTATAACGACGTTTCCGGAGGGATTTTTTCTGCTGGGGGGTGTCGGAGGAGGGGGGTACGGGGAAGGATCCTTCCATGGAGGATGTTGCCTTGGGGGAAGGGACATTTCTATGAAGCGGGAGCCGGATTTCCCAGCATTATTTGAAAAACGATCAGAAATTAAATAAAAAAAACTAGTTTTTTTAACTGAAAGTAAGGAGCAACATTAAAATTTAAAAAAACAGAGATTATTGTGTACATGAGGGATGTTATCCCCTAGTCAATACCTCGTCCTTTATCTTAAAGTTTTTTTTAGTACTTTCATAAGAGCTATCTATTCTAATTAACCGGCCTTTGTGATTCAGGGGTTTGCGATTCGAACAAAATTCGATATCTCGTGCGAAGTAGGTTGTCAATTCCATTAAGAGCTAGTGACTTATAAATTTAACTTTTATCACCATTCTTCAATATTCAAAATTGGCACTCTCTAAAAAAAGGGGGAGCTATCAACCCTCTTCATCCATGACAAATGCTTAGTTCAAATATGCCTCATTAAATCAAGGAAACTTAAAGAGCCCTTCAATCAAGGGATCTGAAGGACCTCTCATAAAAACTAAATATGTTTGAGATAAAAATGTAATTTTTTACATTTAATCTCACTATTCCTTCCTCCCCTCACATCCTTCTTTCAAAAATATTCACTGACTTCTGCCTTAATAACTGGCGTATATCTATCTATCGCATTCCCGAAAGACGAAAATAATTTTGCAAATTCAAAAATTTGCTGCGAGGAAGAAGGATCCGCGGGTAAAATTGTCATATCCTTCGTTTTATTTTTGACCCCATGGAGCTCTGAAAGCTACTGAAAATAGTCATATATACAATTTGTAGTAAGATAGTATCTGCATAGAAATGGGTAAGATGATAATTCTCGCCTGAAACAACTTTGAAGTGTTTCAATAAAGTTTCAAATAAAGTTTGAAGAACATGGTCCTTGAAGTGAAATAAATAAAGAAATACAAGTTTTTTTAACTGAAGGTAAGGAGCGACGTTAAAACTTAAACCGAACAGAAATTATTCCGTATATGAAAGGGGCTGTCCCCTCCTCAACGCCTCGCTCTTTACGTTGAAGTTTTTTATTGTTAAAAAAAATAGAGCTGTGGGAAAGTCAAACTTTAGCGTAAAGAGAGAGGCGTTGAGGAGGGGACAGCCCCTTTCATATACGGAATAATTTCAATTCATTTTAAGTTTTAACGTCACTCCTTACTTTCAGTTAAAAAAAACTTGTTTTTCTTATTTAATTTTTGAACGTTTTTGAATAAATGCAGGTTTTGATTTTGGCTCACAGTACATGAATAATCAACACCAAATTTGCATATTAATTTTACTTTTATTTGGCTAAATGGCTTTCTCGAACGATGTTTAATTTTGTTTACGAACGTTTTTATTAGTAATAAATATACGTAACTTATGAATTAACTTGCGTAACGAATTTATAAATTCATATATTTTTATTACGTATATTAGAGGGTTTGCCCCCTAGTCAATACCTCGCTCTTTACGCTAAAATTTGAATTTTATTCCAATTCTTTAAAAATGACCCTTAATCACAAAGGCCGTTAATTAGAATAAATAGCTCTTATGAAAGTACTAAAAAATCTTTGGCTTAAAGAGCGAGGTATTGACTAGGGAACGAACACAATCATATGCGTAATATTTTCTGTTCGATTTAAGTTTTGATGTTGCTCCTTATTTTCAGTTGAAAAACTGTTTTTTTTTTGTTTAATTTCTGATCTTTTTTTTAAATAATGCTGGGAAATCCGGCACCCCCTTCATGGCAATGTCTCTTCCCAAATGAAAACTTCCTCCATATAAAGATCCTCCCAAATAACTCAAGACCATCCCATCCCCCACTACCAAAAAAAATCCCCCTGAAAACGTCTGTATATTTCCCAATAACCAATACTATATGTTAACATTGGGTGTTCATGACATTCAGCCCTCCCCCCGGGGACTTTGGGGGATTAAGTCATCCTAAAAGACATATTTATCATATTTTCGACCATTCTGAACAAAATGGCTATCTCAACATTTTGATCAGGTGACTTTGGGAAAAAACAAGCGTGGGAGGGGGCCTAGGTGCCCTTCATTTTTTGGTCACTTAAAATGGCACTAAAACTTATAATTTCCGTTCCAATTAGCCCTCCCACGATATTCTAGGACCACTGGGTCGATACGGTCACCCCTGGAAAAAACAAAACAAATAAACACGCATCCGTGATCTTTCTCCTGGCAAAAAATACAAAATTCCACATTTTTGCAGATAGGAGCTTGAAACCTCTACAGTAGGGTTCTCTGATACGCTTAATCTGATGGTGTGATTTTCATTTAGGTTCTATAACTTTTAAGGGGGTCTTTCCCCCTTTTTTCGAAAATCAGCCAAATTTCTCAGGCGCGTAACTTTTGATCGGTAGACTAAACTTGATGAAACTTATTTATTTGAAATCAGCATTAAAATTTAATTCTTTTGATGTATCTTTTGGTATAAAAATTCCGTTTTTTAGAGTTTCAATTACTATTGAACCGGGTCACTCCTACTTACAGTTCGTTCACGAACTGTTTGATTGATTCATTTTCCGGACCCTCTAGAAAATTTCAGTTGTAGTCCCGAAAAAAGTTTCAACTCCTGTACATTAATGATAGAGATTATGGACTTAGTTTTCGGTATTATGAAAACCCCAAAATATCAAATATCAAATATATCAAATCATTATTGTGACTCGGAGCAAGAGAGGAGCTTTTAGCAAATTAATCATAGGCAGCGCAATCGTGCTGCCTAAGTAAAGAACGATGTTGGCACAATGTATTATTTTTTTTTCCTGGTTTTAGACCAGGGCACTTCGTATCGAAGGAGTTGTCGTAGAAACTTCAAAAAGGGCTCATTCGATTGGAAATTGGAGTGGCTAGTGCTCTTTTTAATAGTCAAAAGTGATTGGAGGGCAACTTGCCCCCCCCCCACCCCACGCCCATCATTCCCCCAAACACATCCAATCAAAATTTTGAGATAGTAATTTTGTTCAGCGTAGTTGATTTCCAGATAAAAAATAGTTTTTGAGGAGGACACTCCCCCACAGCCCTTAGGACAAGGATTTTAAGTTATGCCCTGGGGGCATACAAGAACGATGTGGGCACAATGTATTTTTTTTCCTTTAGAGCAGGGCACTTCGTATAGAAGAAGTTGTCCTAGAAACTTCAAAGAGGGATCCTTCAATTGCAGATTGGAGTTGTTTATGCACTTTTTAATAGTCGAAAGTGATTGGAAGGCACCTAACACTCCTTCCACGCCAACCCTTCCCCCAAAAATATACAATCAAAATTTTGAGATAGCCTTTTTGTTCAGCGTAATTGATTTCCAGATAGAAATTAAGTCTTTGAGGAGGACACTCCCCCACAACCTTCAGGCCAAGGGTTGTAAGTTACTCCCTGGGGGCATATAAGGTTTTTATAGAAGGCGTTGTCGTAGAAACTTAAAATAAGGCTCATTCGATTGGAAATTCAAGGGGCTAGTGCCGCTTTTAATAGTCGAAAGTGATTGCAGGGCAACTAACCCCTCTCTCACGCCCACCTTTTCCCCAAACACATACAATCAAAATTTTGAGATAGCCATTTTGTTCAGCGTAGTGTTTAGTTCTGGAAATTAGGTCTTTAAGGATGACCACTCCTCCCCCCACAGCCCTCAGGGCAAGGGTTGTAAGATATGCCCTGGGGTCATATAAGGTTTTTCTTTAAAGCGTTGTCGTAGAAAATTCAAAAGGGCTTATTCAATTGAAAATTGAATGGGCTAGTGCCTTTTTTAATAGTTAAAAGTGATTGGAGAGTGACTAACGCCCCTCTCACGTCCACCGTTTTCCCAAACACATCCAATCAAAATTTTGAGATATGCATTTGTTCAACGTAGTTGAAAGTTCTGGAAATTAGGTGTTTTAGGATGATAACCTTCTCAACGCCCTCAGTGCAAGGGTTGTAAGTTACGGCCTGGGGGCATATAAAGTTTATACAGAAAGGTATTGTAAAAATCATAGTCAGCGCAACTGCGCTGCCTAAGTAAAAAACGATGCTGGCACAATGTATTATTATTTTTTGTTTTCTTTTTCCATACGAGGGAACTTCGTATCGAAGGAGTTGTCGTAGAAACTTCGAAAAGCGCTCATTCGATTGAAAATTGGAGTGGCTAGTGCCCTTTTTAGTAGTAGAAAGTGATTGGAGGGCAACTAGACCCCCCCATGCCAATCATTCCCCCAAACAACTCCGATCAAAATTTTGAGATAGCCATTTTGATCAGCGTAGTTGATTTCCAGACAGAATATATTTTTTGAGGAGGACACTCCCCCATAACCATCAGGGCAAGGCATTTAATTTATTATTTTTTTTTCCTTTAGAGCAGGGCACTTTTTATCGAAGATGTTGTCGTGGAAACTTCGAAAGGGGCACATTCAATTAGAAATTGGAGTTTCTTGCGCCCTTTTTAATAGTCGAAAGTGATTGGAAGGCAACTAACACACCTTCCACGCACACCATTTCCCGATACACATCCAATCAACATTTTGAGATAGCCATTTTGTTCAGCGTAGGTGATTTCCAGATGGAAATTACGTTTTTGAGGAAGACACTCCACCACAGATCTCATGGCAAGGGCTGTAAGTTATGCCCTGGGGGCATATGAGGTTTTTTATAGAAGGCGTTGTCGTGGAAGCTTCAAAAAGGGCTCATTCGGTTGGAAATGTAAAGGGCTAGTGCCCTTTCTAATAGTCAAAAGTGATTGGAGGGCAACTAACCCCCCTCTCACGCCCACCTTTTCCCCAAACACATCCAATCAAAATTTTGAGATAGCCATTTAATTCAACGTAGTTTTAAGTTCTGGAAATTAGGTCTTTAAGGATGACAACCCCCAACAGCCGTCAGGGCAAGGGTTGTAAGTTATGCCATGGGGGCATATAAGGTTTTTATAGAAAGTGTTGTCATAGAAGCTTCAAAAAGGGCTCATTCGATTGGATATTGAAATGGCTAGTGTCCTTTTTAATAGTCGAAAGTGTTCGGAAGGCAACTAACACCCTTTGCATGCCCACCATTTCCCCAGACCTATCCAATCAAAACTTTTATATAGCCATTTTGTTCAACGCAGTTGAAAGTTCAGGAACTTATACCTTTGAGCAGGACACTCCCCCACAGTCTTCAGGGCAAGGGTTATAAGTTATGCCCTGGGGTGATATAAGGTTTTTATTGAAATTATTGTCGTAGAAACTTGAAAAAGGGCTTATTCGATTGGAAATTCAAAGGGTTAGTGCCCTTATTAAAAGTCAAAAGTAATTTGAGGGTAACTAACCCCCTCTCATGCCCACCTTTTCCCCAAACACATCCAATCAAAATTTTTAGATAGTCATTTTATTCAATGTAGTTGAATTTTGGATAATTAGGTGCTTAAGGATGACAACCCCTCCCCCGCCCCCAGCCCTTAGGGTAAGGGTTGTAAGTGATGCCCTGGGGGCATATAAAGTTTTTAGAGAAAGCGCTGTCGTAGAAACTTCAAAAGGGTTCATTCAATTAAAAATTGAAAGGGCTAGTACCGTTTTTAATAGTTGAAAGTGATTAGAGAGCGACTAACGCCCGTCTCAAAAAGGTCTCATTCGATTGGAAATTGAAATTGTCCTTTTTAATAGTCGAAAGTGAGTGGAGAGTAATTAACCCCCTCTCACACACACCATTTCCCCAAAAGCATTCAATCAAAGTTTAGAGATAGCCATTTTGTTCAACGTAGAGGTTGTAAGTGATGCCCTTGGGGCATATAAGGTTCTTATAGATAGAGTTGTCGTAAAACTTCAAAAGGGGCGCATTCGATTGGAAATTGAGAGGGCTAGTACCCTTTTTAATAGTTGAAAGTGATTGGAGAGTAACTAACTCCCCTCTCACGCCCACCACTCCTCCAAACACATCCAATCAAAATTTTCACATAGCCATTTTGTATATATATATATATATATATATATATATATATATATATATATATATATATATATATATATATATATATATATATATATATATATATATATATATATATATATATATATATATATATATATATATATATATATATATATATATATATATATATATATATATATATATATATATATATATATATATATATATATATGTGTGTGTGTGTGTGTGTGTGTGTGTGTGTGTGTGTGTGTGTTTGTGTGTGTGTGTTTGTGTGTGTTTTTTTTTTTTTGTATATATATATATATATATATATATATAGATTGTGTAAATATTTAAGGTTAAGAGTAAATAATTAATGTGTCGTTTAATTGTAAAGATTAAAAATTAGGTATTACTTTATCAGAACCATATCTTCCAAAAATAATTGAAACAAAAAATATAATGAACCGAATGTAATGAAGTTACTATTGTCCCGAATTACTTTGAGTTGAACAAACCTTGCAACATATATATATATATATATATATATATATATATATATATATATATATATATATATATATATATATATATATATATATATATATAATATATATATATATATATATATATATATATATATATATATATATATATATATATATATATATATATATATATATGTACCGTGTAAAGATTTACCTTTTTTTTAGTTCAGATTCTTGTGACAATCCATTTTCCAACTTGATTTGTGAACTGTTATTGCTCCACTAAATCTCTGAAATTCAAACAGGTCGTGGAGAAGGTACTTCTTAAAGCAGTCAGTTCCGCGCATCTTCCGGTTACATCTACCGGAACACCTTTTCAATGCTTCCAAAACACAAAGCGAGAAATTTCGCATGGTCTCCTACAATATTTATTAATGAACTTTTCCCTCTTTCATCAAAGAGCAAGTAAAGAGCAATTCCGCTCAATACTAACCAAAAACTCTAAAAAACAGAGTCTGGATACCAATAGATACATCAAAAGAATCGAATTTTGATGCTTATTAAAAATATATACAATGCATCAAGTAATGTTACCAACCAAAAGTTACAAGTCGAGGAAAATTTGCCCAATTTATGAAAAAGGGGGAAACACCTCCAAAACGTCAAGTGATCTTAATAAAAACTTACATCATTAGATTCAACATCTCAGAGAACCCTAATGTAGATGTTTCAAGCTCCTATAATACACAAGAATATGAAATTTTGCAATTGTTGCCCGTAGAAAGATCACAGATGCTTGTCTATTTGTTTGTTGTTTTTTTTGTGCAGGGATCATTTTATCGAACCAGCGACCCTAGAAGATCGGAAGATGGCTTCTTTAATTGAAATTCAGAAGTTCCAGTGCCCTTTTTAAGTGACCAAATATATTCCACAACAGTTAGCCCCCCCCCCTCTCACGCCCCATTCTCCCCAAAGTGACCTGATCAGAATTTTGAAATACCCATTTTGTTCATCGTAGTCAAAATATCTAATAACTATGTCTTTGAGGATGAACTGAAGCCCAAAACCTCAGGGGAAGGGCCACAAGCTATGTACTTTTCCCATTGTTTGCGTATTGTATTGGTTATTGGGAAGTATACAGATATTTTTCTAGGAGATTTTTCAGGTGGTGGGTAGGGGTTGGGTTACAAGACAAGATCTACCTATGGAGGAATTTTTTGTGGGGGAAGGGAATTTTTGATAGAGGGGGATTCAGAATTCCTGGCATTACTTAAAAAAACAATCAGACATTAAATTATGAAAGTAAGTTTTTTTTTAACTGGAAGTAAGGAGCAACATAAAACTTAAAACAAACAGAAATTATTATGTATATGAGGCAGTTCTCCCTTCTTTAATACCTCTCTCTTTGCGTTAAAGTTTTCTTAGAACCTTTAAAAAATCTTACTGTTCTGATTAAACAGCCTTTATGCTTCAAGAGTTATTCTTAAACAATTGGAACAAAAAGTCAAACTTTAGCGTAAAGAGCGAGGTATTAAGGAGGGCACAGCCCTCCTAATATACGTAATAATTTCTATTCGGTTTTATTTTTAATGCTGCTCGTTAATTTCAGTTGAAAAAAACTTTTTTTATTCAATATCGTAAAAGTGTATCAACAACTATTTCTAATTGATTGTATAAATTGAGATAAATAAGACCAATTTGAAAATTTTTTTCATAGCTAATGGATTTTCAGGGATTAGCCCTCGTTACCAATAATGACCAGAACATAATTTTCACTTTACTGAAAAGAAAACCAATTTTAAATGCTTTCACTTTTTTAACTCTAATAAATTAGAAATTATTAAGACTTTAAGGAATAAATTTCAGTAAATATCAGTACGTATGTTAAACTGTGAATCCACAATCATTTATTTTTCATGCCTTAGATACTTTCGGAGACCACACTGCCTTTCCATGACGATAAAATAAAAGTTCAAAATAGGGATAAAATCCTTTTTAATACAGTGTATAGAAAATTCACAAAAAACACCGGATATTTCGGTCACATATACAGTGACCGTCATCAGTAGTAAAACTGATGACGGTCACTGTATATGTGACCGAAATATCTGGTATTTTTTTGTGAATTTTCTATACACTGTCTTTTAAAAATTATTTTATCCCTATTTTGAACTTTTATTTTATTTTTCATGCCCTTAGCCATTCATGGCTTATCACAGATATTCCATTTGGAAAAAATAGAAGCGGATAGTGTCTTTTGATTTAGTTTAACAGCCACAAAACCGCAATCGTAAGGTTCAACATAACAAACAGAGTGTATCCTAGGATGTTACACAGATACTCTTCTAATAATCTGGATACATATATTTTATTTTGATTTAGTTTTACATCCCCCTCAACTTTTCATGAAAATTTTACTTAATGGCTCCTAGTTCATTCATGAGATATTGCATCTATTCCATTTCGAACACCTGGATGCACTTAAACCCTTTTGATTTAGTTCAATAGTAGTAGTAGTAGTAGTAGTAGTAGTAGTAGTAGCAGTAATAGTAGTGGGAGTAGTAGTAGTAGTAGTAGTATTAATTCAACATCTTCCTCAGTATTCCCCGAAGTTTTCACCTCAATACCCCTAGCCTCAACAGGATTCGCAGTTGAAATATTAATTGTAGGAATAGTAGCAGTGCTAGTAGTAGTAGCAGTAATAGTAGTGGGAGTAGTAGCAGAAGTAGCAGTATTAGTAGCAGTAGTAGTAGCAGTGGAAGTAGCAGCCATGTGTACATATTGTCTTTAGGTCAATTGAGCATCCCCCTGATCATTCCATGAAAGTACCAACGTATTACCCTAAGCCATTCCTGAGATAGCCTAAGCCCTTTTGACCACCTGCATATGATGTGTTTTGACTCAGTTCAACACCCCCCTCCCCTTAACATTCCTCGTCAGCTCCACTTTAGTATCCTCAGCCTTTTTGTACATCAATGATTAAAATATTCACGGTCCCCTTCCCAATGACAAATACTATATATAGACAAAGAGCGAATGGCACAACTTACAGCTCTTACCCCGAGGGGTGTGGAGGGTCTTATCATCCTCTGAAGAAAAGTTATTCGAACTTTTAAGTATGTTAAAAAAAGGTAGCTATCTCAAAATATTCACCGCTCCCACTAATCCCACTTCGTAATTGTTGTAATCTCTCTACGCTCTTTACTTAGGAAGTAGTATTTGGCTGCCGATGGTACTACCCAGGTTAGCAAAGCTGTCGGCTTAATCAATCTTGTCGCTACCCAATATCACCTTTGAACCTTCATTTATTTCCAGTCTAAATGACTTAGTCTTCATTAATTTTAGAACCTAGTTGAAATCCTGAACGCTCAAAACCTCTAAAAATTCATTCATTTCGGTAACATTTCTATCTGGGGCACTGGACGATCTCCATAATTCAAGTATACGAGGGTTTTGCCTTCCAACTTGATTGTGAAGCTAATAACTTTGTATTTAATAGATGCAGCAAGTGCACACGCACACGTATATACTTTATACACAAATATATGGACCAATAACAAGGAAATGTATATAACAAAATGAAACAGATAGATAGAAAAATTGTATTTCATACAAACATAAACAACACAAATAATTAAATAAAGCCAAAAGGGAGCTAAACTCGAAAGGAAGGCTAACAATTATTACATTGAGTTCAAGTACACCAAAAATAAAGATAAAGATGATAAACCAAACAACATTATAACATATAGAAGCAGAAGGACAAAGGAGGCTACCCCAGCACGGCAAAATCTAAAAATAATGCTAAGAAACAAATTATCAAGAAGAATCACCCCGCCATCAAAGGTTAATAATATATTCTACTAATCTAGTCTTTAAAAGTGATCGGCTATTAAGATTTTTAAATTTACTATTTAGTTTTAGCCTATTTGCTATAGAAGGGATTGTATCTTATTGAAAATTTGTCTCTTTCACAATTATTCAAAGGGATTCTATACCCTCCAAATCGAGCCGACGAAGAAGCGAGTGAGCGAATAGGGAGGGGTAACAAGAAATTGTGATTCATAAAAATAACTCGCCGGAGACTGAATATCATAATGCCAGAACGACCAAGGATTCTTACGGCTTTATTTTGCAGTATCTGGAGGTGTTTAAAATGATTAGGAAATGTACTTAGGTAGATAATGGGACAATATCTAAGGTAGTTATTCTATTACAGAATGATAAAGAATTTAATAATTGAAAAAGGAAAACATACTTTAATCGATGTAAACATCCTAAATTTTGGGCTAATTTTATACGGAGATGGTCAGAATGACTACGGAAACATAAAAGCTCACCAAGAATAATCCCCTAATATCTATATGTCTTACCCCGTCTAATTCTACACCCAAAAACAACTAACTCATCAATCCCAACCTTAGCAACTCCTTGCTTAGATCTCCCAAACTTAGCAGCATTTCGAGGAACTTAGCTTTTAGTTTTGAGAAATAAGAATGTATATGATAAAGTGTACCTTATATCCTTCTAATGTTAGATCATTTTGAGGAACTTAGCTTTTAGTTTTGAGACACAAGGATGTATATGATCAAAATGTACCTGATATTCTTAGCAGTGTTAGATCATTTCGAGGAACTTAGCTTTTATTATTGAGAAACAAGGATGCATATGGTCAAAATGTATCTGATATCCTTAACAATTTTAGATCATTTCGAGGAACTTAGCTTTTAGTTTTTTGAAACAAGAATGTATATGATCAAAATGCAGCTAATATCCTTAGCAATATTGGATCATTTTGAGAAACCTTGCTTATAATATTTAGAAATAAGGATGCATTTGGTCAAACTGTATCCAATAGTCTTGAGCAATGTTAGATCATTTTGAGAAACTTGGCTTATATGTTTTAGAAATAAGGATGCATTTGGTAAAAATGTATCTGATATCTTAATCAATGTTAGATCATTTCTAGGAGCTTAGCTTTTAGTTTTGAGAAACAAGAATGTATATGATCAAAGTGCATCTGATATCCTTAACAATGTTAGATCATTTCGAGGAACTTAGCTTTAAGTTTTAAGAAACAAGAACGTATATGGCTAAAATGCATCTGATACCCTTAACAATGTTAGATCATTTCGAGGAACTTAGCTTTTAGTTTTGAGAAACAAGAATGTATATGATCAAAATGTACCTGATATCCTTAGCAATGTTAGATCATTTCGAGGAACTTAGCTTTTGGTTTTTAGAAACAAGAATGTATATGATCAAAATGCATCTGATAGCCTTAACAATGTTAGATCATTTCGAGGAACTTAGCTTTTAGTTTTGAGAAACAAGTATGCATATGATCAAAATGCATCTGATATCCTTAGCAATGCTAGATCATTTCGAGGAACTTAGCTTTTAGTTTTGAGAAACAAGAATGTATATGGTCAAAATGCATCTGATATCCTTAGCAAAGTTAGATCATTTCAAGGAACTTAGCTTTTGGTTTTTAGAAACAAGAATGTATATGATCAAAATGCATCTGATATCCTTAACAATTTTAGATCATTTCGAGGAACTTAGCTTTTAGTTTTGAGAAACAAGAATGTATATGATCAAAATGTAACTGATGTCCTTAGCAATATCAGATCATTTCGAGGAACTTAGCTTTAAGTTTTGAGAAACAAGAATGTATATGATCAAAGTGCATCTGATATCCTTAACAATGTTAGATCATTTCGAGGAACTTAGCTTTAAGTTTTAAGAAACAAGAACGTATATGGCTAAAATGTATCTGATACCCTTAACAATGTTAGATCATTTCGAGGAACTTAGCTTTTAGTTTTTAGAAACAAGAATGTATATGATCAAAATGTACCTGATATCCTTAGCAATGTTAGATCATTTCGAGGAACTTAGCTTTTAGTTTTGAGAAACAAGAATGTATATGGTCAAAATGCATCTGATATCCTTAGCAATGTTAGATCATTTCGATGAACTTAGATTTTAGTTTTGAGAAACAAGGATGCATATGGTCAAAATGCATCTGATAGCCTTAGCAATGTTAGATCATTTTGAGGAACTTAGCTTTTAGTTTTGAGAAACAAGAATGTATATGATCAAAATGTACCTGATATCCTTAGCAATGTTAGATCATTTCGAGGAACTTAGCTTTTAGTTTTGAGAAACAAGGATGTATATGATCAAAATGCATCTGATATCCTTAACAATGCTAGATCATTTCGAGGAACTTAGCTTTTAGTTTTGAGAAACAAGAATGTATATGATCAAAATGTACCTGATATCCTTAGCAATGTTAGATCATTTCAAGGAACTTAGCTTTTGGTTTTTAGAAACAAGAATGTATATGATCAAAATGCATCTGATATCCTTAACAATGTTAGATCATTTCGAGGAACTTAGCTTTTAGTTTTTAGAAACAAGGATGTATATGATAAAAATGCATCTGATATCCTTAACAATGCTAGATCACTTCGAGGAACTTATTTTTAAGTTTTAAGAAACAAGAACGTATATGGCTAAAATGTATCTGATACCCTTAACAATGTTAGATCATTTCGAGGAACTTAGCTTTTAGTTTTTAGAAACAAGAATGTTCATGATCAAAATGCATCTGATATCCTTAACAATGTTAGATCATTTCGAGGAACTTAGCTTTTAGTTTTGAGAAACAAGAATTTATATGATCAAAATATATCTGATGTCCTTAGCAATGTTAGAACATTTCGAGGAACTTAGCTTTAAGTTTTGAGAAACAAGAATGTATATGATCAAAATGTACCTGATATCCTTAGCAATGTTAGATCATTTCGAGGAACCTAGTTTTAGTTTTAAAAAACAAGGATGTATATGATGAAAATGCGTCTAATATCCTAAGCAATGTTAGATTATTTTGAGGAACTTAGCTTTAAGTTTTGAGAAACTAGGATATATATGGTCAAATGCACCTGATATCCTTAGCAATGTTAGATCATTTCGGGGAACTTCGCTTTTAGTTTTGAGAAACAAGGATGTATATGATCAAAATACATCTGATATCCTTAACAATGTTAGATCACTTCGAGGAACTTATTTTTAAGTTTTAAGAAACAAGAACGTATATGGCTAAAATGTATCTGATACCCTTAACAATGTTAGATCATTTCGAGGAACTTAGCTTTTAGTTTTGAGAAACAAGAATGTATATGATCAAAATGTACCTGATATCCTTAGCAATGTTAGGTGATTTCGAGGAACTTGGCTTTTAGTTTTGAGAAACAAGAATGTATATGATCAAAATGTACCTGATATCCTTAGCAATGTTAGATCATTTCGAGGAACTTAGTTTTAGTTTTAAAAAACAAGGATGTATATGATGAAAATGCGTCTAATATCCTTAACAATGCTAGATCATTTTTAGGAATTTAGCTTTTAGTTTTGAGAAACAAGAATGTATATGATCAAAATGTATCTGATATCCTTAGCAATGTCAGATCATTTTGAGGAACTTAGGTTTTTAGGTTTGAGATACAAAGATGCATATGATCAAAATGTATCTGATATTCCTAGCAATGTTAGATCATTTCGAGGAACTTAGCTCTTAGTTTTCAGAAACAAGGATGCATATGATGAAAATGCGTCTAATATCCTAAGCAATGTTAGATCACTTCGAGGAACTTATTTTTAAGTTTTAAGAAACAAGAACGTATATGGCTAAAATGTATCTGATACCCTTAACAATGTTAGATCATTTCGAGGAACTTAGCTTTTAGTTTTTAGAAACAAGGATGTTCATGATCAAAATGCATCTGATATCCTTAACAATGCTAGATCATTTCAAGGAACTTAGCTTTTAGTTTTGAGAAACTAGGATGTATATGGTTAAAATGCATCTGATATCCTTAGCAATGTCAGATCAATTCGAGGAACCTAGCTTTTAGTTTTGACAAACAAGGGTGTATATGATCAAAATGCATCTATTATCCTAAGCAATGTTAGATCACTTCGAGGAACTTATTTTTAAGTTTTAAGAAACAAGAACGTATATGGCTAAAATGTATCTGATACCCTTAACAATGTTAGATCATTTCGAGGAACTTAGCTTTTAGTTTTTAGAAACAAGGATGTTCATGATCAAAATGCATCTGATATCCTTAACAATGATAGATCATTTCGAGGAACTTAGCTTTTAGTTTTGAGAAACAAGAATGTATATGATCAAAATGTACCTGATATCCTTAGCAATGTTAGATCATTTCAAGGAACTTAGCTTTTGGTTTTTAGAAACAAGGATGTATATGATCAAAATGCATCTGATAGCCTTAACAATGTTAGATCATTTCGAGGAACTTAGCTTTTAGTTTTTAGAAACAAGGATGTATATGATCAAAATGCATCTGATATCCTTAACAATGTTAGATCACTTCGAGGAACTTATTTTTAAGTTTTAAGAAACAAGAACGTATATTGCTAAAATGTATCTGATACCCTTAACAATGTTAGATCATTTCGAGGAACTTAGCTTTTAGTTTTTAGAAACAAGGATGTTCATGATCAAAATGCATCTGATATCCTTAACAATGTTAGATCATTTCGAGGAACTTAGCTTTTAGTTTTTAGAAACAAGAATGTATATGATCAAAATGCATCTGATATCCTTAGCACTGTTAGACCATCTTGAGGAACTTAGCATTTAGTTTTTAGAAAAAAGGATGTATATGGTTAAAAGCATCTTATATCCTTAACTATATTAAATACTTTCGAAGAACTTAGCTTTTAGTTTTGAGAAAAAAGGATGTATATGATCAAAATGCATCTAATATCCTTAGCAATGTTAGATCAGTTCGAGGAACTTATTTTTAAGTTTTAAGAAACAAGAACGTATATGGCTAAAATGTATCTGATACCCTTAACAATGTTAGATCATTTCGAGGAACTTAGCTTTTAGTTTTTAGAAACAAGAATGTTCATGATCAAAGTGCATCTGATATCCTTAACAATGTTAGATCATTTCGAGGAACTTGGCTTTTAGTTTTGAGAAACAAGAATGTATATGATCAAAATGCATCTGATATCCTTAGCAATGTTAGATCATTTCGAGGAACTTAGCTTTTAGTTTTTAGAAACAAGGATGTATATGATCAAAATGTATCTGATATCCTTAGCAATTTTAGATCATTTCGATGAACTTAGCTTAAAATTTTGAGACACAAGAATTTATATGATCAAAATGTACCTGATGTCCTTAGCAATGTTAGATCATTTAGAGGACCCTAGCTTTTATTTTTGAGAAACAAGGATGTATATTGTCAACATGAATATGATATCCTTATCAATGTTAGATGATTTCGAGGGCATTGGCTGTTAGATTTGAGAAATAAGGATATATGTGGTTAAAATGCATCTGATATCCTTAGCAATGTTAGATCATTTCGAGGAGCTTAGCTTTTAGTTTTTAGAAACAAGAATGTTTATGATCAAAATTCATCTGATATCCTTAGCAATGTTAGATCATTTCGATGAACTTAGCTTATAGTGTTGTGACATAAGAATGTATATGATCAAAATGCATCTGATATCCTTAGCAATGTTAGATCATTTCGAGGAACTTAGCTTTTAGTTTTGAGAAATAAGGATGTATATGATAAAAATGCATCTGATATCCTTAGTAATGTTAGATCACTTCGAGGAACTTAGCTTTTAATTTTTAGAAACAAGAATGTATATGATCAAAATGCATCTGATATCCTTAACAATGTTAGATCATTTCGAGGAACTTGGCTTTTAGTTTTGAGAAACAAGAATGTATGTGATTAAAATGCATCTGATAACCTTAACAATGTTAGATCATTTCGAGGAACTTAGCTTTTAGTTTTTAGAAACAAGGATGTATATGATCAAAATGCATCTGATATCCTTAACAATGCTAGATCATTTCGAGGAACTTGGCTTTTAGTTTTGAGAAACAAGAATGTATATGATCAAAATGTACCTGATATCCTTAACAATGTTAGATCATTTCGAGGAACTTAGCTTTTAATTTTTAGAAACAAGAATGTATATGATCAAAATGTATCTGATACCCTTAGCAATGTTAGATCAGTTTGAGGAACTTAGCTTTTAGTTTTGAGAAACAAGGATGTATATGGTCAAAATGAATCTAATTTCCTAAGTAATGTTAGATCATTTTGAGGAGCTTCGCTTTTGGTTTCGAGAAATAAGAATGAATATGGTCAAAATGCATCTGATATTCTTAGCAATGTTAGATCATTTCAAGGAACTTAGATTTTAGTTTTGAGAAACTAGGATCTATGTGATAAAAATGCATCTGATATCCTTAGCAATATTAGATCATTTCGAGGAACTTAGCTTTTAGTTTTTAGAAACAAGAATGTATATGATAAAAATTAATCTTATATACTTAACAATTTTATATCATTTCGATGAACTTAGCTTTTAGTTTTGAGAAACTAGAATGTATATGGTCAAAATGTATCTGATATCCTTAGCAATGTTAGATCATTTCGAGGAACTTAGCTTTTAGTTTTTAGAAACAAGAATGTATATGATCAAAATGCATCTGATATCCTTAACAATTTTAGATCATTTCGAGGAACTTAGCTTTTAGTTTTGAGAAACAAGAATGTATATGATCAAAATGTACCTGATATCCTTAGCAATGTTAGATCATTTCGAGGAACTTAGCTTTTAGTTTTTAGAAACAAGAATGTATATGATAAAAATGCATCTGATATCCTTAACAATGTTAGATCAGTTCGAGGAACTTAGCTTTTAATTTTTAGAAACAAGATTGTATATTATCAAAATGCATCTGATATCCTTACCAATGTTAGATCATTTCGAGGAACTTAGCTTTTAGTTTTGAGAAACAAGAATGTATATGATCAAAATATACCTGATATCCTTAGCAATGTTAGATCATTTCGAGGAACTTAGGTTTTAGTTTTTAGAAACAAGAATGTATATGATCAAAATGAACCTGATATCCTTAACAATTTTAGATCATTTCGAGGAACTTGGCTTTTAGTTTTGAGAAAAAAGAATGTCTATGATCAAAATGAATCTGATATCCTTAGCACTGTTAGACCATTTTGAGGAACTTAGCATTTAGTTTTTTGAAACAAGAATGTATATGGTCAAAAGCATTTTATATCCTTAGCAATGTTTGATCATTTTGATGATATTTGCTTTTAGTTTGGAGAAACAAGAATGTCTATGGTTAAAATGCATCTGATATCCTTATTAATGTTAGATCATTTCGAGGAACTTAGCTTTTAGTTTTTAGAAACAAGAATGTATATGATCAAAATGCATCTGATATCCTTAACAATGTTAGATCATTTCTAGGAACTTGGCTTTTAGTTTTGAGAAACAAGAATGTATATGATCAAAATGCATCTGATATCCTTAGCAATGTTAGATCATTTCGTGGAACCTAGCTTTTAATTTTTTGAAACAAGAATGTATATTATCAAAATGCATCTGATATCCTTAACAATTTTGGATCATTTCGAGGAACTTGGCTTTTAGTTTTGAGAAACAAGAATTTATATGATCAAAATATACCTGATATCCTTAGCAATGTTAGATCATTTAGAGGACCTTGGCTTTTAGTTTTGATAAATAAGAATGTATATGATCAAAATGAACCTGATATCCTTATCAATTTTAGATCATTTCGAGGAACTTAGCTTTTAGTTTTTAGAAACAAGAATGTATATGATTCAAATGCATCTGATATCCTTAACAATGTTAGATCATTTCGAGGAACTTAGCTTTTAGTTTTTAGAAACAAGAATGTATATGATCAAAATGCATCTGATATCCTTATCAATGTTAGATCATTTCGAGGAACTTAGCTTTTATTTTTGAGACACAAGAATGTATATGATCAAAATGTACCTGATATCCTTAGCAATGTTAGATCATTTCGAGGAACTTAGCTTTTAGTTTTGAGAAACAAGAATGTATATAATCGAAATGCATCTGATATCCTTAACAATGTTAGATCAATTCGAGGAACTTATTTTTAAGTTTTAAGAAACAAGAACGTATATGGCTAAAATGCATCTGATATCCTTAACAATGGTAGATCATTTTGAGGAACCTAGCTTTTAATTCTGAGAAACTAGGATGCATATGGAAGAAATACCTCTGATAGTATTAACGATGTTAGATAATTTCGAGGAAGCTAGCTTTTAGTTTTGAGAAACAAGAATGTATATGATCAAAATGCATCTGATATCCTTAACAATGTTAGATCATTTCGAGGAACTTAGCTTATAGTTTTGAGAAAAAAGAATGTATATGATCAAAATGTACCTGATATCCTGATCATTTCGAGGAACCTAGCTTTTAGTTTTTTGAAACAAGAATGTATATGAACAAAATGCATCTGATATCCTTATCAATTTTAGATCATTTCGAGGAACTTAGCTTTTAGTTTTTAGAAACAAGAATGTATATGATCAAAATGTACCTGATATTCTTAGCAACGTTTGATCATCTCGAGGAATTTATCTTTTAGTTTTTAGAAACAAGTATGTCTATGGTTAAACTGCATCTGATATTCTTAGCAATGTTATATAATTTTTAGAAACCTAGCTTTTCGTTTTGAGAAATAAGAATGTATACGGTAAAAATCCATCTGATATCCTTAGCAATGTCAGATCATTTTGAGGAACTTAGCTTTTTAGTTTTTTGAAACAAGGATGTATATGATCAAAATGAATCTGATATCCTTAGTAATGTTAGATCATTTCGAGGAACTTAGCTTTTAGTTTTGAGAAACAAGAATGTATATAATCAAAATGTATCTGATATCTTTAGCAATGTTAGATCATTTCGAGGAACCTAGCTTTTAGTTGTTAGAAACAAGAATGTATATGAACAAAATACATCTGATATCCTTAACAATGTTAGATCATTTCGAGGAACTTAGCTTCTAGTTTTGAGAAACAAGAATGTATATGATCAAAATGTACCTGATATCCTGATCATTTCGAGGAACTTAGCTTTTAGTTTTTAGAAACAAGAATGTATATGATCAAAATGAATCTGATATCCTTAACAATTTTAGATCATTTCGAGGAACTTGGCTTTTAGTTTTGAGAAATAAGAATGTATATGATCAAAATGCATCTGATATCCTTAGCAATGTTAGATCATTTCGAGGAACTTAGCTTTTAGTTTTGAGAAACAAGAATGTATATGATCAAAATGAACCTGATATCCTTAGCAATGTTAGATCATTTCGAGGAGCTTAGCTTTTAGTGTTGAGAAACAAGGATGTATATGATAAAAATGCATCTGATATCCTTAGCAATTTTAGATCATTTCGAGGAACTTAGCTTTTAGTTTTTTGAAACAAGAATGTATGTGATCAAAATGCATCTGACATCCTTAACAATGTTAGATCATTTCGAAGAACTTAGCTTTTAGTTTTTTGAAACAAGAATGTATATGATCAAAATGCATCTGATCAGTGCTTCCACTTTGTCGGATTTTTCCGACATTGTCGGATTTTCGGCCCTCTTGTCGGACAAAAAAACATCGTGTCGGACTTCGGAATTTTGCCAGATTTTCAGTAAAAAACGGATATTTTTCAGATTTGTGTATTTTTCTAGACTACTGGAGTCTCCAACTCCAATAAAAAAGGATTTTCAAACTAGTAAAATTAGAAGGCCAATTCTGTTAGGGATTTTCAGAAAGTCATTAGCGTTAGCGGCGACAGTTTGACAAGGCACAATTTTTGAAAATTTACACATGCTGTGCTTCAATCTGCTCTGATATTTCAGTTAATTCCAAGATCTGAGGAAAGTTGAGGTGAGAATTTTTTCCAATGGCAGTATAAGATTAGAAAGTCTATTGCCAACATAGTAGCCTACAGGAGAGCTAGGCCAACATGGTTTAGTGACACCATGTGCTTCACAGGTTCAGAATGTTTTAAAATCTTAAAATAGCCTACTCAAAAGAAGAATGCAAGTTGGGTCTGGGTCTAGGTATGTAGATCGGTAAAAGACTGGTAATTTTGGCAATCTTCTTGAAGTCAAGTTTAATTCTAACAGAGAAATTATCCAGAATTTGTCCAGAACTGATCTGCAAAGCACACTTGAACCATCGTAGCAATCCTGAGCAGCACTATTGCCACTCAGGACAGAATAAATGGATTCTGCATCAAGCAGGATAGCTTACATGTAGCCTACATGTACCCTGCATGGGCTGCATTTGTCTGGAACTGGGGTATGGAAGGAGAAAAAAAAAGAGTTTCTCTGAGCAGTAGGCTATAGCTAACCGGTCAGGAACTCTACGATTTTGCGATCATCACCCAACCTAGGAAACTTCCTCTAATGAGATAATCTGTCTCTTGTCAGTAATGCCCAAAGTGAAATTATTCCCAAGCACAGCTAACTTCAACTTAGGACAAAAATTGGTGGATCTTCTCCTGAGTTGAAATTAGCTCTCTGAAACTGTATCTCGTTTTGGGCATTCACTAAGTAGTAGCATATCCACTTATCAGGCAGAGTTGACTCTATTGCGCAATAGTCTCAAAAGAGTAGAGTTCCTGACTGACCATAACTAGGATATCCTACATGGAAGGTTTAAAAGGTCAAGAGGGTTTCAATTTCCTTTAAAGCTCCTCTCACTATTGTATTGTTGTAATATATCAAAAAGCGTCATAGGCTATTTAATTCATATTCGTTTTTCTTTTCTTTTTTTTACTATTGAGATTAAGAAAGCTACAATTATTCAGTCAAACTGTATTGAAAACAGCAAACCTATCATCTACATGTTAATTCAATATCATCTACACAATTATTCAATGTGCTTCACAGGTTCATCTTTTGCTAATATCTCTGTTAAAATGAAATTCTGATTTAAGAAGACCAGCTTTCAACAGTGAAGAGACAGTGAATTTCTTTCTGTTTGAAGTTAAGCATACTTTATAGATCCTTTGCTGTAATACAATTATTACGTTTTACTTATCAAGTCTGCTTGCAGGAAGTACCATCATGTCGGACAGCTCGTCATCTTCTGATACTGACATTGAATATCTTAGTGGAGAAGAAAGGCGGAATAGAAAAGGAGAAGAAAAAATCCTTCCCAAGAAAGAAGGCTAAGAAGAAAAAAGCCAAATTCAGACACAGCTGGCTGAACGTCCCTGAATATAAAGGGTGGCTTGCAAAGGACAAGTCTTCTGATGAAAAGACTTTCTGTTTGCACTGCAGTCAGTCCTTGTGTTGTGGTAAATCCGAACTCCGAAAATATGCAAAGAGTGCAAAGCACAGTGAAAGTGTAAGGAAATTAGAGGCTCCAAGAAAGCTCACTACAAGGATTGATCATGTCCTTACCACAGACAAACACGAAGAAGAAAGCCTAAAGGCCATGTTGGCTGCTTTAATTGTCGAAAACAATCTGCCTTTATGATTTGTAGAAACTCTTGTACCTTTTCTGAAAAGTTTGCCACACAAGGCTGTTGTTGAAAAAATTAGGCTGGGCAAGCAAAATGTGACAAATATGATCAGACAGGCATTAGGACCGCACTACAATGAAGTACTCTGTGACCATTTGAGATTGACACATTTTTCTATCAGTATTGATGAAACAACTGATGTGGCAGTAAAAAAACAACTTGCAATTGCAGTTTTGTTCTGCAATAAGGATTTCGAAGTACAAGTTGAACTTCTAGATATGGTTGAGTGTTCCGACGGGAAGGCAGAAACTATTTTCAATCAGCTATGCAAAGTTTTTGAAGATAAAAAGATACCTACGGAGAACTGGGTTGGGTTCTGTGTAGACACTTGCAATACTATGTTTGGGTGTGAGAACTCCGTTGTCAGCAGAATCAAAGAAAAATTCCCATCTGTGATGTTGTGTCAAGTGCAGCAGGCATTCCATTCATTTGGTTGCTTCTTATGCTTGCAAACAATTGCCAAAGCAACTGGAAGATCTACATCGGGATCTACATCGGACTGTATACAATCACTTCAACATGAGTGACAAAAGGCGCTCTGAGTTTGAACTACATCAGCTATTTACTGACACCCAAGTCCTGAATGTGCTTGCCCCAGGTCAGACACGTTGGCTATCACTTCGGATGTGCGTTCAGCGACTATTGCAAATTTGGGATGGACTTTGTAGATAATTTTAGTTAGTTGTAGCTGAAGATCCCACTCACGCAAACGACTGGGCATGGCAAGCCCTAAAGAATCCACTGCTTCGGATTCAGCTTGAGTTCCAGCTCTATATACTGGAACTGTTTACAGATTTCAATCTTCTTTTTCAAAGTGAAAAAACTTTGTTCCATTAATAAATATAGAGGTGGAGATACTCTTGAGAAAACTGGCCATGAATTTCATGAAGACCAGCTACGTCAGATCAACCTCGCCTTTGAATCTTGACCCTGACAACGCAATTGAATACCTTGCAGTGGAAAATGTGTACTTGGGAGTCGCAGCTCACGAGTCTCTTCAGACCTTGCACTCAGACCTGAGTAAAAAAGCAGATGAACGTGAAGTGAAAGTCATCTGTGAATGTGCTCAGAAGTTGTATGTAGAGGCGGTGAAGCAAATCAAGCTGCAATTTTCATTTGAAGATGAACTGTTTACATTGTGCGAAATACTTGACCCTGTGAAAGCTTTATATATAAGTGCTGTTACTTTTCTCCAAAAGAGCCTTCAGCGGTGTAAGGCACCATCGTGGGTTGCACGAAAAATTACGAAGAATGGCGGAGTCTACTGATCTTTGATCTTCCAGATGTGACAGACGTCTGCAATTTCTGGCTCCATGTGGCTTCTTTGAAAACTCTAACTGGTACGCAGAGATTCCCCACCATAGTTGGGGTTGTGCAGTATCTTTTGACCTTGCCGTTTTCGAACGCAGTTGTAGAGCGGTTCTTTTCTACGTTGAAAGACGTGAAAACAGATCATAGGACTTCGCTCAAAAGTGTTACCCTTACCTCTATCATGCAGGACAAGTCTGGCATGAAAGGAAATAAACTTGTGTCCAAATAATTAGAGATCGTTGCTCCCCACTTAACACGACTCAAGTGTGTTAGAGCAAACGCGACGGCAGACGAGTGCGTTCAGTCGAGTGGAACTGCTGCTTTAGTTTAAGTTAGGTGCAGATGAACAACGTAAGAGGGTAATGAGCATATGTGAATGTTTAAGCTGCAAGTTTCTCTCCTAAAAGAAAACAGAAATCAAAAACCCTGTTTTGCATTACCTTTCAACTGTTTTGGATGTCTTGTACACAGTGAGAATCGCCGGCCTGATCTTGAGAGCAGAAAACAGAGACATTTTCTTATGCTTCTACAATCAGGCTTACATCGCTCGTTTGGGCATAGTCCTATGAACTTGTGTAATCTACAAGGCAGCAGCAACAACATTTTTGTTTTGTTTTTTGTTCTTCTTTTGAATATGCAAAACTATGGCCAAAGACTGCCATTTTTGTTTACATTAATAGTCTGATTTGTGATGCCAGTTTTCCAATAAATAAATATTTATGAGTAGCTAAGCATTTTTGAAATCGTCACCGCGTTTGTCACCTTCGTAGAGAGCCTTTACTGGACTGGACCATTAGGCCCATAAGGTATAACACTGTCTAAAACGTGGTCAATATCGCTACACAGCAGCCCAAGAAGAAGTAGAAGTTGCTCTTGGCCATTTGATCCGATGGAAAAATAGGTATAGCAGAAGGTAAAATAGTATGGAATACAAAATAAACAGGCTTTTTTTACGCCCAGAAGAGGAATTTTGGTTCACAATTTCGGTTTTTCGTCTTCTTCTTCTTCTATTTAACAGCAAAGCGGGCTTTTCAGTAAAACTATTTAGCCCTTTTCCTTTTGCTTCACTCTGTGGGCTACAGAGCTACAGGCTTGGTTGCCTCATATTTATTATATATATTCAGATATCTTTCAGCAGATGTTTCGACTCTAGGAGTTCAAATATAAAATGATAGATGTCGATTTCTATGCTCTGTCTGCAGGTATAGTTGGCTAGGCTCTTGGCTGATAGTTGGATTTTGTGGTGTTTGAAGTATTTTAACAGTTTAGAAAGCAAGGTATGTTGTGCAGACGTCAGCATATTACATTCAAATAGGCAATGGTCAATTGTTTCATTATTCATATTACAATGCCTGCAAAGAGGGGACAGGGGAATTGAACCACTTGAATTAGAAAGCTTATATGAGAATGCAAGGAAATTTAGTCCATTT
The DNA here is from genome assembly GCF_049724085.1 of Artemia sp. Qi Xiang Cuo. Lineage (NCBI taxonomy): Eukaryota > Metazoa > Arthropoda > Branchiopoda > Anostraca > Artemiidae > Artemia > Artemia sp. Qi Xiang Cuo. Next base: position 24,406,402 of record NC_142798.1, on the reverse strand, counting down.
GTTCCAGAACGAATTCTATGATAAATTTTAGAAAGATACTTATTGGGAAAGGGGGAAAGGATAGGATTAATCTTATTAAAATTAATATCTGATAGCCTCCATCGGTTAATATCTCTAATTGGGATTGGTCTCCCACTTGGCTGGTCAAAATTTATAGCATTTTTTGCTATTTCATCAACCTGATGATTACCACTTATGCCAGAGTGGCTAGGAATGTACTGAAAGTAAGTTTTTATGCCACTTGAAGCAAGATTATCAATAATACTGTGACAATGATAATTTAAATATGTAGTAGGTGTTTTTTTTTTATGAATTCTGTCCTAGCTGCCTTTTTTATCCTCCATTTATTTAGGCACTCATTTGTCCACCATGCCTTAGGAATTTGTTTAGGGAATGCTTTCTTAGGTGTTGTCCTGGGGATAGCACGATTAGATGTATTTATTAGTAAAGATGTCAACGCTTCAGCATGTATGTCAACTGTTGTGTTAGAAATGCATGAACTTTAGGTGAAACTTGTAATTTCATCATTTAGCTCATTTTGGAACATAGACCAATTTGCTTTAGTGTTGATATATTTGGAGGTATGAGATGAAGTTTCAGCAGGTTTATTTAGGGAGCAAACTATAGCAAAGTGGTCTGTACATAGACTATCAATTTCATTTATGTAAATTTTGTTCAAAAAATTTAAAGGCACAATTTGTAGGTCAATTGTGGAGAATTTGCCACTTTTGGGGTTGAAATATGTATTCAGGTTTGGAGGGGTAGCAACAGCTAATTCATTATTATTAGAAGTCATATGCTCAATAAATTTACCAGCTTTATTTGCTGGTTTATTCCCCCACAAAAGGCGGTGGGCATTGAAATCACAACAAAATAATGATATTTTTTAACATATTAGAATTATTTATATAATTAAAGAAATCCTTGGCATCTGTAGTTTGGCCATTAGGGTTATAAAAGCTTATTATGTAGGTTTTTAAATTATTCAGCCAAACACTTATACCAATTACATCAACATCATTTTCAAAATCTGGAAAATTGAAGCTTGAATGAGCATATCATCTGGGATGTAGATTTTTGCCAATTCTGCAATAATTTTTGTTTTCTGTAGTTGATGTATGTTCATGGCCTGAACTGCATTACAGTTTAGAATGAATAAGCATATATTTGGGGATTGCATTTTTGGTAGTGCATCCTGTTTGTTGGTTAAGGGATTGATTCCTGGTAGTGTTTCTGGTTTGTTTCTTCTTGGGAGGGAGGGCCAGGCTGGCCTCATCTCACCGGAAAACGAGGCTTGTTGGCTTGGTGATTCCTTCTGATAGGGATTTGAGCTAGGGGGCTTAGAAGATGGTGTTTTATATGGGGTGCTTGATGCATTGAGGGCATTTGACTTGGGGGTTTCGGTTGGTTTCATTACAGGCTTTATTTGGTATTGTTGGGCAGCATTTGCTTCCATTGCTGCAAAGGGGTATGGGATGGCCTTCTCTGTTGATATTTGGAGTGTTAGAGCTCTGTTCTTGTATGTACGTCATATTGATTTATTTGTAGATTCATGTGGGCCTTTGCAATTGATGCATGTAGGCTGGGTGTTGTTGCAAGTTGTCAGCTCTTTAGGATGGAAAGATTTACAAGTACTACACTCTTGCAGAATTTCATTGCATTTGTTTGTCGTGTGTCCCAGTTTGAAACACTTCTGACACTGAATAGGCTTAGGTTTGTATTCCTTGTGTGGTTTGATTTTCCCAAATAGGAATAATTTTTCTGGCATATAAATTTTATCCTTTAGTGTAAATAAGAAGGATCTACTAGTTTTTAGGCCAGTAGAGTTAGGTTTTCCAAGTTGGGTAACATCCTCAACTGGGATTGTGTTTCCATCCCTATCTGAGAGGCCTTCTTTTAACTCCTGAGTAGATATCTCTGGGGGAACATTATAAACTACTATTTTTGTTGGTGATTGTTTTGGGTTCCAATTAGATGCAATAATTGGGGTATTCAGAAGGGATTTAAGGTTAATTATTGTATCTGCTGATTTCTGATCTTCTACAGCTATTAGCAGAGATCCATCACGGTTAATATTAAGAGAGAACATAGATTTTAGCAATTTAAAAATTCCAACTCTTATTGCAGTGATAATTTTTATTTCAAAGGGGGTAGTGGGATTAATTTTAAGATAAATTCCTAAGTTTTTGGAGGGAGGATCTTGGGCAGGGAGAGGGGAAATACTTTTAATTGGGGAGATTTTTTTCCTTTTTTTAGAACTTATAGAGAGGACCTCTTTAAACCCATTATCATCGTTTATGGTTACATTAGCCCCTACACTTATCATTGTCCTATTCTCCGAATTGGAGCTTTCATTAGAACTTTGAGATAGGGTGCTTGGCCAGCCAGGATGGGTATCTTTCACTATGACACTTTCACTGGAATTTGATTTGGGATCTGGGGGGACTTTTTTTTTGGAGGACTTCTAATCATTGCCTATTGGAAAAAGCTTTAAACACAAAAATAAAACTAAGAGCAAGAAGGGAAAATATATGATATCAAACCGTCTGCACTATACTATGGGGAGGGTAAACACCACAGTATAGCCCTGAGGATGACTTGAGCAGAATTGGTTTGGTACAACTGCTGATTAGAAGAGATAATAATCACAAGAAAATATATTTCGATTTTTTATAAGCTTGCTTTTGCTGTTCGAGCTTTTACAGGCGCTCTTTCTTCGTCAAAATTCCGAATACGGTGGAAATTCATTTTCTTCTTGAAGCGGTTGACGGCGTTTTGAAGACAGAGTGTGTTGGCTAATGGTCCACGACGTCTGAACCGCAAATAGCCGCGTCGTCAGCGTAAGGAATTTCTAGCGCGGCTGCGTGCTAAAAGAAGGGCCAAAAGGATGAAAGCGGGAGTAGTGGGATCGGATCGGGGAACTAAAAAGCAACTCACTGCATCCTTTTCAGCCTAACACAACAGCAAGTTGAAATTGCCAAAATCATTTGCAGAAGAAGGCGTTTGAGAAACCATTTTGAGCTGTTCTGAAGGTCTATAAATAGTGTAGAAAATGAGAAGCTTCATTCTTGAAGTCGGACTTTTGTCAGATTTTTCGGTTCGAGTCAAACATTTGTCGGATTTCGGACTTCCACAGTGTCGGAAAAATTGTCAGATTTTCTGTGGTCGGGTGTCGGAATTTTCAGGATTTTCAAAAAGACGGAGCAGAAATCTAGTAGGAACAAAGTGGAAGCACTGCATCTAATATCCTTAGCGATGTTTTATAATTTCGGTAAGGTTAGCTTATCGCTTTGAGAATTAAAAATGTACATGATTAAAATTTATATGATATCCTTAGCAATGTTAGATGATTTCAAGGAACTTAGCTTTTAGTTTTTTGGAACTAGGATGCATATGGTCAAAGTGTATCTGATATCCTTAGCAATGTCAGATCAATTCGAGGAACTTAGCTTTAAGTTTTGAGAAACAAGAATGTATATGATCAAAATGAACCTGATATCCTTATCAATGTTAGATCTTTTTGGGGAGCCTAGCATTTTAGTTGTTACGAATTAGGATGCATTTAGACGGAATGACAGTGATATCATACGCACTAGTAAATCAATTTGAGTGACCTTGCTTTTAGTACGGTGAAACTAGGATATATTCGGATGAAATCCCAATGATAGCATTATATATAGCAAATACTTTTAAAAAGCTTTGCTTTTAGTGTTGATAAAAAAAAGGATGAACATGGTTAAAACACATCTGATATCCTTAGCAATTTTAGATCATTTCGAGGAACTTGACTTTTAGTTTTGAGAAACAAGAATGTATATGATCAAAATGTACCTGATATCCTTAGCAATTTTAGATCATTTCGAGGAACTTAGATTTTAGTTTTGAGAAACAAGAATGTATATGGTAAAAATTAATCTGATATCCTTAACAATTTTAGATCATTTCGAGGAGCTTGGCTTTTAGTTTTGAGAAACAAGAATGTATATGATCAAAATATACCTGATATCCTTAGCAATGTTAGATCATTTCGAGGAACTTAGGTTTTAGTTTTGAGAAACAAGAATGTATATGATCAAAATGCATCTAATATCCTTAGCAATGTTAGATCATTTCGAGGAACTTAGCTTTTAGTTTTGAGAAACAAGAATGTATATGGTCAAAATGCATCTGATATCCTTAACAATTTTAGATCATTTCGAGGAACTTGGCTTTTAGTTTTGAGAAACAAGACTGTATATGATCAAAATGCACCTGATATCCTTAGTAATGTTAGATCATTTCGAGGAACTTAGCTTTTAGTTTTGTGAAACAAGAATGTATATGATCAAAATGCATCTGATATACTTAGCAATGTTAGATCATTTCGATGAACTTATCTTTTAGTTTTGAGAAACAAGAATGTATATGATCAAAATTAACCTGATATCCTTAACAATGTTAGATCATTTCGAGGAACGTAACTTTTAGTTTTGTGAAATAAGAATGTATATGATCAAAATGTACCTGATATCCTTAGCAATGTTAGATCATTTCGAGGAACTTAGCTTTTAGTTTTTTGAAAAAATAATGTATATGATCAAAATGCATCTGATATCCTAAGCAATGTTAGATCATTTTGAGGAACTCGGCTTTTATTTTGAGAAACAAGGATATATATGATCAAAATGCATCTGATATGCTTCGCAATGTTAGATCATTTTGAGGAACTTAGCTTTTAGTTTTAAGAAACAAGAATGTGTATGGTTAAAATACATCTGATATGCTTAGCAAGGTTAGAACATTTTGAGAAACTTGGCTTTTAGTTTTGAGAAATAAAAATGTACATGGTAAAACTCCTTCTGATATCCTTAGCAATGTCAGATCATCTTAAAGAAATTAGCTTTTTAGTTTTGAGAAAATAGGATGCATGTGGTCAAAATGTATCTGATATCCTTTGCAATGTTAGATCATTTTGAGGAACTTTGCTTTTAGTTTTTTGAAACAAGAATGCATATGATTAAAATGCATCTGATATCCTTAGCAATTTTAGATCATTTCGAGGAACTTAGCTTTTAGTTTTTAGAAACAAGAATGTATATGATTCAAATGCATCTGATATCCTTAACAATGTTAGATCATTTCGAGGAACTTAGCTTTTAGTTTTGAGAAACAAGATTGTATATGATAAAAATGAATCTGATATCCTTAACAATGTTAGATCATTTCGAGGAACTTAGCTTTTAGTTTTTAGAAACAAGAATGTATATGATCAAAATGTACCTGATATCCTTAGCAATGTTAGATCATTTCGAGGAACTTAGCTTTTAGTTTTTAGAAACAAGAATGTATATGATCAAAATGCATCTAAAATCCTTAGCAATGTTAGATCATTTCGAGGAACTTAGCTTTTAGTTTTGAGAAACAAGAATGTATATGATCAAAATGCATCTGATATCCTTAACAATTTTAGATCATTTCGAGGAACTTTGCTTTTAGTTTTGAGAAAAAAGAATGTCTATGATTAAAATGAATCTGATATTCTTAGCACTGTTAGACCATTTTGAGGAGCTTAGCATTTAGTTTTTTGAAACAAGAATGTATATGGTTAAAATGCATCTGATATTCTTAGAAATGTTAGATCATTTCGAGGAATTTAGCATTTTAGTTTTGAGAAACAAGGATGAATACGGTTAAAATGTAACTGATATCCTAAACAATGTCAGATCATTTTGAGGACCTTAGATTTTAGTTTTAAGAAACAAGAATGTATATGATCAAAATGCATCTGATATCCTTAACAATGTTAGATCATTTCGAGGAACTTAGCTTTTAATTTTTAGAAACAAGAATGTATATGATCAAAATGCATCTGATATCCTTAGCAATGTTAGATCATTTCGAGAAACTTAGCTTTTGGTTTTGATAAAAAAAAGAATGAATATGGTCAAAATGAATCTAATATCCTTATCAATATTAGATCATTTTGAGGAACTTAGCTTTTATTTTTTAGAAACAAGAATGTATATGATAAAAATGAATCTGATATCCTTAACAATGTTAGATCATTTCGAGGAACTTAGCTTTTAGTTTTTAGAAACAAGAATGTATATGATCAAACTGTACCTGATATCCTTATCAATGTTAGATCATTTCGAGGAACTTAGCTTTTAGTTTTTAGAAACAAGAATGTATATGATCAAAATGAATCTGAAATCTGATAACAATTTTAGATAATTTCGAGGAACTTAGCTTTTAGTTTTTAGAAACAAGAATGTATATGATAAAAATGCATCTGATATCCTTAGCAATTTTAGATCATTTCGAGGAACTTAGCTTTTAGTTTTTAGAAACAAGAATGTATATGATTAAAATGCATCTGATATCCTTAACAATGTTAGATCATTTCGAGGAACTTAGCTTTCAGTTTTGAGAAACAAGATTGTATATGATCAAAATGCATCTGATATCCTAATCAATGTTAGATCATTTCGAGGAACTTAGATTTTAGTTTTGAGAAACAAGAATGTATATGGTCAAAATTTATCTGATACCCTTAGCAATGTTAGATAATTTTGAGGAACTTAGCTGTTAGTTTTGAGAAACAAGAATGTATATGATCAAAATGCATCTGATACCCTTAGCAATGTTAGATCATTTTGAGGAACTTTGCTTATAGTTTTGAGAAATAAGGATGTATATGATAAAAATGCATCTGATATCCTTAGCAATTTTAGATAATTTAGAGGAACTTTGCTTTTAGTTTTTAGAAACAAGAATGTATATGATCAAAATGAATCTGATATCCTTAACAATTTTAGATCATTTCGAAGAACTTAGCTTTTAGTTTTTTGAAACAAGAATGTATATGGTCAAAATTCATCTGATATCCTTCGCAACGTCGGATCATCTTCAGGGGTCTTTCTCTTAATTTTAACGAACTAGGATGCATACGGACGGAATCCCTGCAATAGCCTAATAAATGTCAGAACATTTTCAGAAATCTTGCTTTTTAGTACTGAGAAACAAGGATATATATGGTTAAAATGCATCTGATATCCTTAACAGTTTTAGATCATTTCGAGGAACTTGGCTTTTAGTTTTGAGAAACAAGAATGTATGTACCTGATATCCTTAGCAATGTTAGATCATTTCGAGTAACTTAGCTTTTAGTTTTGAGAAACAAGAATGTATATGATCAAAATGCATCTGATATCCTTAACAATGTTAGATCATTTCGAGGAACTTAGCTTATAGTTTTGAGAAACAAGAATGGATATGATCAAAATGAAACTGATATCCTTAGCAATGTTAGATCATTTAGAGTAACTTAGCTTTTAGTTGTTAGAAACAAGAATGTATATGATCAAAATGCATCTGAAATCCTTAGCAATTTAGATCATTTCTATGAACTTTGCTTTTAGTTTTGAGAAACAAGAATGTATATGATTAAAATGCATCTGATATCCTTAACAGTTTTAGATCATTTCGAGGAACTTTGCTTTTAGTTTTGAAAAATAAGAGTGTATATGATCAAAATGCATCTGATATCCTTAGCAATATTAGATCATTTCGAGGAACTTAGCTTTTAGTTTTGAGAAACAAGAATGTATATGATCAAAATGCATCTGATATCCTTAGCAATGTTAGATCATTTCAAAGAACTTAGCTTTGAATTTTGAGAAAAAAGAGTGTATATGATCGAAATGCATCTAATATGCTTCGAAATTTTAGATCATTTTGAGGAATTTAGCTTTTTGTTTTGAGAAACAAGGATATTTTGATCAAAAAGCATCTGTTTTCCAAAGCAATGTTAGATCATTTTGAGGAGCTTAGCTTTTAGTTTCGTGAAACAATAATGTACATGGTCAAAATGCATCTGATATCCTTGGGAACTTGCCTTTTAGTTTTGAGAAACAAGGATCTATATGATTAAAATGTATCTGATATCCTTAGCAATATTAGATCATTTCGAGGAACTTAGTGTTAGTTTTGAGAAACAAGGGTGTATATGATTAAAATGCATCTGATATCCTAATCAAAGTTAGAACATTTCGAGGAACTTGGCTTTTAATTTTGAGACACAAGAATGTATATGATCAAAATGTATCTGATATCATTAGCAAGGTTAGGTCGTTTCGAGGAACTTCGCTTTTAGTTTTGAGAAACAAGGATGTATATGATCAATATACATCTGATGTTCTAAGCGATGTTGGATAATTTCGGGGAACTTTGCTTATAGCTTTGAGAATCAAGAATGTATATGGTCAAAATGTAACTGATATCCTTATCAATGTTAGATCATTTCGAGGAACTTAGCTTTTATTTGTTAGAAACAAGAATGTATATGATAAAAATGCATCTGATATCCTTAGCAATGTTAGATCATTTCGAGGAACTTTGCTTTTAGTTTTGAGAAACAAGAATGTATATGATCAAAATGCATCTGATATCCTTATCAATTTTAGATCATTTCGAGGAACTTTGCTTTTAGTTTTGAGAAAAAAGAATGTATATGATCGAAATGTATCTGATATCCTTAGCAATGTTAGATTATTTCGAGGAACTTAGCTTTTAGTTTTTTGAAACAAGAATGTATATGGTCAAAATTCATCTGATATTCTTCCCAATGTCGGATGATTTTGAGGAAATTAGCTTTTTAGTTTTTAGAAACTATGATACATATGGATAAAATGCCTCTGATATGCTAAGCAATTTAAGATAATTTTGAGGAGCTTAGCTTTTTAGTTTTTAGAAACAAGAATGTATATGATCAAAATGCATCTGATATCCTTATCAATGTTAGATCATTTCGAGGAACTTAGCTTTTAGTTTTTAGAAACAAGAATGTATATGATCAAAATGCATCTGATATCCTTAACAATGTTAGATCATTTCGAGGAACTTAGCTTTTAGTTTTGAGAAACAAGAATGTATATGATCAAAATGTACCTGATATCCTTAGCAATGTTAGATCATTTCGAGGAACCTAGCTTTTAGTTTTTAGAAACAAGAATGTATATGATCAAAATGAATCTGAAATCTGTTAACAATGTTAGATCATTTCGAGGAACTTAGCTTTTAGTTTTTAGAAACAATAATGTATATGATCAAAATGAATCTGATATAATTAAAAATTTTAGATCAGTTCGAGGAACTTAGATTTTAGTTTTTTGAAACAAGAATGTATATGATTAAAATGCATCTGATATCATTAACAATGTTAGATCATTTCGAGGACCTTAGCTTTCAGTTTTTAGAAACAAGATTGTATATGATCAAAATGCATCTGATATCCTTATCAATTTTAGATCATTTCGAGGAACTTAGCTTTTAGTTTTGAGAAACAAGAATGTATATGATCAAAATGTACCTGATATCCTTAGCAATGTTAGATCATTTTGAGGAACTTAGCTTTTAGTATTGAGAAACAAGAATGTATATGACAAAAACGCAACTAATATCCTTATCAATTTAGATCATTTCGAGGAACTTTGCTTTTAGTTTTGAGAAACAAGAATGTATATGATCAAAATGCATCTGATATCCTTAGCAGTTTTAGATCATTTCTAGGAACTTGGCTTTTAGTTTTGAGAAACAAGAATGTATATGATCAAAATGTATCTGATATCCTTAGTAATGTTAGATCATTTCGAGGAACTTAGCTTTTAGTTTTTTGAAACAAGAATGTATATGGTCAAAATGCATCTGATATCCTTCTCAACATCAGATCAATTTGAGGGTCCTAGCTTTTAGTTCTGAGGAACTAGGATGCATACAGACGGAGTGCCTGTGATAGCATTATAAATGTCAGATCATTTTGAAAAGCTTTGCATTTTAGTTTTGAGAAACAAGGATGTGTATGGTTAAAATGCATCTGATATCCTTAACAATTTTAGATCATTTCGAGGAACTTGGCTTTTAGTTTTGAGAAACAATAATGTATGTAACTGATATCCTTAGCAATGTTAGATCATTTCGAGGAAATGAGCTTTTAGTTTTTAGAAAAAAGAATGTATATTATCAAAATGCATCTGATATACTTAACAATGTTAGATCATTTTGAGGAACTTAGCTTATAGTTTTGAGAAACAAGAATGTATATGATCAAAATGTAACTGATATCCTTAGCAATGTTAGATCATTTCGAGGAACTTAGCTTTTAGTTTTTAGAAACAAGAATGTATATGATCAAAATGCATCTGATATCCTTAGCAATATTAGATCATTTCAAGGAACTTAGCTTTTAGTTTTGAGAAACAAGAATGTATATGATCAAAATACATCTGATATCCTTAACAATGTCAGGTCATTTTGAGGAACTTGGCTTTTAGTTTTGAGACATAAGGCTGTATATGATCAAAATGTACCTGATATTCTTAGCAATGTTAGATCATTTCGAGGAACTTAGCTTTTAGTATTTAGAAACAAGGATGCATATGATCAAAATGCATCTGATATCCTTAGCAATGTTAGATCATTTCAAAGAACTTAGCTTTGAATTTTGAGAAAAAAGAGTGTATATGATCGAAATGCATCTAATATGCTTCGAAATTTTAGATCATTTTGAGGAATTTAGCTTTTTGTTTTGAGAAACAAGAATTTATATGATCAAAATGCATCTGATATACTTAGCAACGTTAGATTATTTCCAGGAACTTAGCTTTTAGTTTTGAGAAACAAGAATGTATATGGTCAAAATGCATCTGATATCCTTAGGAGCTTTCCTTTTCGTTTTGAGAAACAAGGATCTATATGGTTAAACTGTATGTGATATTCCTTAGCAATATGAAATCATTTTGAGGAACCTAGTGTTAATTCTAAGAAACAAGGATGTATATGGTCAAAATGCGTCTAATATCCTAAACCATGTTAGATTATTTTGAGGAACTTGACTTTTAGTTTTGAGAAACAAGAATGTATATGATCAAAATGTAACTGATATCCTTAGCAATGTTAGATCATTTCGAGGAACTTAGCTTTTAGTTTTGAGAAACAAGAATGTATATGAACAAAATGCATCTGATATCCTAAACAATGTTGGATCATTTCGAGGAACTTAGCTTTTAGTTTTTAGAAACAAGAATGTATATGATCAAAATGTAACTGATATCCTTATCAATGTTAGATCATTTCGATGAACTTAGCTTTTAGTTTTTAGAAACAAGAATGTATATGATAAAAATGCATCTAAAATCCTTAGCAATGTTAGATCATTTCGAGGAACTTAGCTTTTATTTTTTAGAAACAAGAATGTATATGATCAAAATGCACCTGATATCCTTATCAATGTTATATCATTTCGAGGAACTTGGCTTTTAGTTTTGAGAAACAAGAATGTATATGATCGAAATGTACCTGATATCCTTAGTAATGTTAGATCATTTCGAGGACCTTAGCTTTTAGTTTTTTGAAACAAGAATGTATATGATCAAAATGCATCTGATATCCTTAGCAATGTTAGATCATTTCAAGGAACTTAGCTTTTAGTTTTGAGAAACTAGGATGTATATGGTCAAAATGTATCTGATATCCTTAGCAATGTTAGATCAATTCGAGGAACTTAGCTTTTAGTTTTGAGAAACAAGAATGTATATGATCAAAATGCATCTGATATCCTTAGCAATGTTGGATCATTTCGAGGAACTTAGCTTTTAATTTTTTGAAACAATAATGTATATGATCAAAATAAATCTGATATCCTTAGCAATGTCAGGTGATTTCTAAGAACTGAGCTTTTAGTTTTTAGAAATAAGGATGTATATTATCAAAATTAAGCTAATATCCTTAGTAATATTAGATCAGTTTGAGGAACCTAGCTTTTAGTTTTGTGAAACAAGGATGTATATGGTCAAAATGAATCTGATTTCCTAAACAATTTTAGATCATTTAGAGGAACTTAGCTTTTAGTTTTGAGAAACAAGACTTTATGTTATTAAACTATACCTGATATCATTAGCAATGTTAGATCATTTCGAGTACCTTAGCTTTTAGTTTTGAGAAACAAGAATGTATATGATCAAAATTCATCTGATATCCTTAACAATTTTAGATAATTTCTAGGAACTTGGCTTTTAGTTTTGAGAAACACGAATGTATATGATTAAAATGCATCTGATATCCTTAAAAATTTTAGATCATTTCGAGGAACTTAGCTTTTAGTTTTTAGAAACAAGAATGTATATGATTCAAATGCATCTGATATCCTTAACAATGTTAGATCATTTCGAGGAACTTAGCTTTTAGTTTTGAGAAACAAGAATGTATATGATCAAAATGCATCTGATATCCTTAACAATGTTAGATCATTTCGAGGAACTTAGCTTATAATTTTGAGACACAAGAATGTATATGATCAAACTGTACCTTAGAGTCATAGCAATGTTATATCTATTTGATGAAACGATATGATAGATGTGTGAAATTATGCTGCAGAAGGTCGAAGTGTCCCTGAAAGTATTAACAATATAAGATAATTTCGAAGAACTGTGCTTTTAAATTATAGACACAATGATTTGCATTGTCAAAATTAATCTAATAGAATTTACAATGTTATATAATTTCGAGAAAATTGGCTTTTAGTTTTTAGAAACAAGAATGTATATGATCAAAATGCATCTGACATCCTTAACAATGTTAGATCATTTCGAAGAACTTAGCTTTTAGTTTTTTGAAACAAGAATGTATATGGTCAAAATGCATCTGATATCCTTCGAAATGTCTGATGATTTTGATGATCTTAGCATTTTAGTTTTGAGAAACTAGGATATCTTTGGATAAAATGCCACTGATAGCCTTAGCAATGGCAGATAATTTTGATGAGCTTAGCTTTTATTTTTGAGAAACAAGAATGTATATGATCAAAATACATCTGATATCCTTAACAATGTTGGATCATTTCGAGGACCTTAGCTTTTATTTTTTAGAAACAAGAATGTATATGATCAAAATGAATCTGATATCCTTAACAATGTTAGATCATTTCGAGGAACTTGGCTTTTATTTTTGAGAAATAAAAATGTATATGATCAAAATGCATCTTATATCCTTAGCAATATTAGATCATTTCGAGGAACCTAGCTTTTATTTTTTAGAAACAAGAATGTATATGATCAAAATGCATCTGATATCCTTAACAATGTTAGATCATTTCGAGGAACTTGGCTTTTAGTTTTGAGAAACAATAATGTATATGATCAAAATATACCTGATATCCTTAGCAATGTTAGATAATTTCGAGGAACTTAGCTTTTAGTTTTGAGAAACAAGAATGTATATGATCAAAATGCATCTGATATCCTTAACAATTTTAGATCATTTCGAGGAACTTAGCTTTTAGTTTTGAGAAACAAGAATGTATATGGTAAAAATGAATCTGATATCCTTAGCAGTTTAAGATCATTTTGAGGAACTTAGATTTTAGTTTTGAGAAACAAGGATGCATATGATTCAAATGCATCTGATATCCTTACCAATGTTAGATCATTTTGAGGAACTTAACTTTTAGTTTTAAGAAACAAGAATGTATATGATCAAAATGCATCTGATATCCTTAACAATGTTAGATCATTTCGAGGAACTTAGCTTTTAGTTTTGAGAAACAAGAATGTATATGATCAAAATGTACCTGATATCCTTAGCAATGTTAGATCATTTCGAGGAATTTAGCTTTTAGTTTTGAGAAACAAGGATGTATATGACCAAAATGCATCTGATATTCATAGCGATGTTAGATAATTTAGAGGAACTTTGCTTTTAGTTTAGAGAAACAAGAATGTATATGGTCAAAATGTATCTGATATCCTTAACAGTGTTAGATCATTTCGAGGAACTTAGCTTTTAGTATAGAGAAACAAGCCTTTATATTATCAATCTGTAACTTACATACTTAGTAATGTGATATTAATTCAAAGACCTGATCTTTTAGTTGAGAGAAACACTACGTCCTAATGAAAAAATTCCGCTGAGATCCTTAGCTAAGTCTTATAAATTTAAAGAACATGTATTTTATTGTGTATACACTCTGCTGTCTAATGACGAAATTCATCTAGTAGCATGCAAACTTTTTCATACTTTTGAGGTCCCAAGCATATAGCGTTGTGTAACAATAATGTTTATGATCAAAATGAAACTGATATCCTTAACAATGTTGGATCATTTCGAGGAACTTAGCTTTTAATTTTTAGAAACAAGAATGTATATGATCAAAATGAATCTGATATTCTTACCAATATTAGATCATTTCGAGGAACTTGGCTTTTAGTATTGAGAAATAAGGATGCATATAGTACGACTGAATGCCATATACTTCGCACTGTTAGATCATTTTGATGAACCTATATTAGAGTTTTTAGTCATAATGATGCATATGGTCAAACTATACCCAATATTTTGAGCGGTGTCAGATAATTTCGAGGACCTTAGATTAAAGTTGATATACTTTAGGACGCATTTGGTACAAATACATCTCATATCCTTAGCAATTTTAGATCACTTCGAGGAACTTATTTTTAAGTTTTAATAAACAAGAAGGTATATGTCTAAAATGCATCTGATATCCTTAACAATGGTAGATCATTTCGAGGAACTTAGCTTTTAGTTTTGAGAAACAAGAATTTATATAATCAAAATGCATCTGATGTCCTTAGCAAATTTGGATCATTTCGAGGAACTTAGCTTTTAGTTTTGAGAAACAAAAAATGTATATGGTCAAAATGCATCTGATATCCTTAGCAATGTTAGGTCATTTCGAGGAAATTAGCATTTTAGTTTTGAGAATCAAGGATATATATGATCAAAATACATCTAATATCCTTAGGAATGTTAGATCACTTCGAGGAACTTATTTTTAAGTTTTAAGAAACAAGAACGTATATGGCTAAAATGCATCTGATGTCCTTAACAATGTTAAATCATTTTGAGGAACTTAGCTTTCAGTTTTGAGAAACAAGAATTTATATGATGAAAATGTATCTAATATCCTTAGAAATGTTAGATCATTTTGAGGAACTTAGCTTTCAGTTTTAAGTAACAAGAATGCATATCATCAAAATGTACCTGATATCCTTAGCAACGTTAGATCATTTTGGGGATCTTATTTTTAAGTTTTAAGAAACAAGAACGTATGTGGCTAAAATGCATCTGATATCCTTAGCAATGTTAGATCATTTTGAGGAACATAGTTTTTAGTTTTGAGGAACAAGGATATATATATGATCAAACTTCATCTGTTATCCTTAGCAATGTTAGATCAGTTTGAGGAAGTTTTGTTATAGTATTGAGAAATAAGGATGCATATGGTCAAAATGCATCTGATTTCTTTAGCAATGTTAGATCATTTCGAGGAGCTTAGCTTATAGTATATAGAAATAAGGATGCGTATGGTCAAACTATACCCGATATCCTTAGCAGTGTCATGTCATTTTGAGGAACTTATTTTTAAGTTTTAAGAAACAAGAACGTATATGGCTAAAATGTACCTGATATCCTTAGCAATGTTAGATCATCTTGAGGAACATAGTTTTTAGTTTTGAGGAACAAGGATATATATATGATCAAACTGCATCTGTATATCCTTAGCAATGCTAGATCATTTTGAGGAACTTAGTTTTTAGTTTTGAGAAACAAGGATGCATATGGTCAAACTGCATCCGATATCCTTAACAATATTAGATCATTTCGAGGAACTTATCTTTTAGTTTTTAGAAACAAGAATGTATATGATCAAAATGCAACCGGTATCCTTAACAATAATAGATCATTTCACAGAGCTTAGCTTTTAGTTTTTAGAAACAAGGAAGTATAGGGTTAAAATGCATCTGACATCCATTCCAATATTAGACCATTTTGAGGAATTTAGCTTTTAGTCTTGAGAAACAAGGATGCATATAGTCAAAATGCATCTGATATCCTTAGCAATATTAGATAATTTTGAGGAACTTCGCTTTTAGTTTTGAGAAGGAAGAATGTATATGATCAAAATGTACCTGATATCCTTAGCAATGTTAGATCATTTCGAGGAACTAGCTTTTAGTTTTGAGAAACAAGAATGTATATGATCAAAATGCATCTGATATCCTTAACAATGTTAGATCATTTAAAGAAAATTATTTTTAAGTTTTGAGGCACAAGGATGTATATCATCAAACTGCCAATAATAGCCTTAGAAATACTATCTCATTTTCATAGACCCATATTTTCCTGTTGAAACACATGAATACATATCATCGGAATGTTTCCGATATCCTGTAAAAAATCAGAACATTTTAAGGAACTTAGCTTTTAGTTTAGAGAAACAAGGATGTGTATGGTCAAAATGTACCTGATTTTTTTAGCAATGTTAGATTATTTCGAGGAACTTAGCTTTTAGTTTTGAGAAACAAGAATGTATATGATCAAAATGCAACCAATATCCTTAACAATGTTAGATCATTTCACAGAGCTTAGCTTTTAGTTTTTAGAAACAAGAACCTATGTGGTCAAAATGCATCTCATATCTTGATTAGTATTGGATAATTTTGAGAAACTTAGCTTTTAGCTTTGAGAAACAAGGAAGTATATGGTTAAAATGCATCTGACATCCATTCCAATGTTAGATCATTTTGAGGAACTTAGCTTTTAGTCTTGAGAAACAAGGATGCATATGGTCAAAATGTATCTGATATCCTTAGCAATGTTAGATAATTTTGAGGAACTTCGCTTTTGGTTTTGAGAAACAAGAACGTGTATGATCAAAATGTACCTGATATCCTTACCAATGTTAGATCATTTCGAGGAACTTAGCTGTTAGTTTTGAGAAAAAAGAATATATATGGTCAAAATGCATCTACTATCCTTAGAAATGTCAGATCATTTCGAGGAACTTAGCATTTTAGTTTTGAGAAACAAGAATGAATTTGGTTAAAATGCATCTGATATCCTTTGCAATGCTAGATAATCTTGAGGAACTTAGCTTTTAGTTCTAAGACACAAGGATGTATATCGTTAAAATGCAGATGATATCCTTAGCAGGATTAGAACATTTCGTGGAACTTAGCTTTTAGTTTTGAGAAACAAGGATGCATATGGTCAAGCTGCATCAGTTATCCTTTGCAATGTTAGATTATTTCGAGGAACTTAGCTTTTAGTTTTGAGAAACAAGGATGCATATGGTCAAACTGTATCCGATATCCTTAACAATGTCAGATCATTTCGAGGAACTTTGCTTTTATTTTTGAGAAACAAGAACGTATTTGGTCAAAATGCATCTGATATCTTTAGCAATAATGGATCATTTTGAATAACTTAGCTCTTAGTTTTGAGAAACAAGGATGCATATGTTAAATATGCATCTGATATCCTTCGCAATATTAGATCATTTTGAAGAACTTAGCTCTTAGTTTTGAGAAACAAGAATGTATACGGTCAAAATGCATCTGATATACTTAGCAACGTTAGATTATTTCCAGGAACTTAGCTTTTAGTTTTGAGAAACAACAATGTATATGGTCAAAATACATCTGATATTCTTAGCAACGTTATGTCATTTTGAGGAACTCATTTTTGAGTTTGAAGAAACAAGAACGTAGCTTTAAGTTTTGAGACACAAGGATGTATATGGTCGAAATGCAGCTGATATCCTTAGCAATTTTATATCATTTTGAAGAACTTAGCTCTTAGTTTTGAGAAACAAGAATGCATATGGTCAAAATGCATCTGATATTCTTAGCAATTTTAGATCATTTTAAGGAACTTAGCTTTCAGTTTTGAGAAACAACAATGCATACGGTTAAAATGTATCTGATGGCCTTAGCAATGTTAGATTATTTTGAGAAACAAGCAAAAACTTAGGTTCATTTGGGTTCACTTAGCGTGGCACGCCAGGATATCAGATGCATTTTATCCTTATATATTCTTGTTTCTCAAAACTAAAGGTTAAGTTCCTCGAAATGATCTAACATTGCTAAAGATATCGGATGCATTTTGACCATATATATCCTTGTTTCTCAAAAATAAAATCTATGTTCCTCAAGATGATATGAAATTGCTAAGGATATCAGATGCATTCTGATACGTATTGACATTTCTTATGATGATATTCTACACATCAATATTTCGGTAAAAATATTTTATCCATTACTTTGTTATGTCTCCATTAATATTAGGGTAGGTCAATGTTAGAATATTTTGAGGAACTTTACTTTTAGTTTTGAGAAACAAGGATTCGTAGCACAGTTAGACCACTTTGAGAAACTTAGCGTTTAGTTTTTAGAAACAAGGATGCATATGCATATACAGGACCATATGCATCCTTGACTCTCAAAACTAAAAGCCAAGTTCCTCGAAATGATTTAGTGTTGCTGAAGATATCAGATGTATTTTTACCATATGCATCCTTTTTTTACTCAAAACTAAAAGCTAAGTTCCTAAAAATGATCTAACAATGCTAAGAATATCGGATGCAGTTTGACTATAAAATTTAAAACTGCTAAGGGTAACCATATATATCCTTGTTCTCAAAACTAAAAGCTAAGCTCATACGATATCCTTAACAATGTTAGATCATTTCACGGAGTTTAGCTTATAGTTGTGAGAATCAAGAAAGTATGTGGTCAAAATGCATATGATATCCTTAGCAATAATAGCTGATTTTGAAGAACTTAGCTTTTAGTTTTGAGAAGCAAAGATCCATTTTGTTTAAATGCATCTTATATCCTTCGCAATGTTAGATCATTTTAAAGAACTTAGCTCTTAGTTTTGAGAAACAAGAATCTAATGCATCTTATATCCTTAGCAATGGTAGATAATTTCAAGGAACATAACTTTTAGTTTTGAGAAACAAGGATGCATATGGTCAAAATACATCTGATATTCTTAGCAACGTTATACCATTTTGAGGAACTTATTTTTAAGTTTTAAGAAACAAGAACGTAGCTTTAAGTTTTGAGACACAAGGATGTATATGGTCAAAATGCAGTTGATATCCATAGCAATTTTAGATCATTTTGAAGAACTTAGCTCTTAGTTTTGAGAAACAAGAATGCATATCTGATATTCTTAGCAATTTTAGATCATTTTGAGGAACTTAGCTTTCAGTTTTGAGAAACAACGATGCATACGCTCAAAATATATCTGATGGCCTTAGCAATGTTAGATTATTTTGAGAAACAAGCAAAAAGTTAGGTTCATTTGGGTTCACTTAGTGTGGCGCGCCAAGATATCAGATGAATTTTATCCTTATACATCCTTGTTTCTCAACACTAAAAGCTAAGCTCCTCGAAATGATCTAACATTGCTAAGGATATCAGATGCATTTTAACCATATATATCCTTGTTTCTCAAAAACTAAAATCTATGTTCCTCAAGATGATATAAAATTGCTAAGGATATCAGATTCATTCTGATCCATATTGATACTTCTTATGATGATATTCTACACATCAATATTTCGGCAAAAAATATTTTATACATTACTTTGTTATGTCTCCATTAATGTTAAGGTAGGCTGAGGAACTTAGCTTTTAGTTTTGAAAAACAAGAATGTATATGGTCAAAATGCATCTGATATTCTTACCAATATTATACTATTTCGAGGAACTTAGCTTTTAGTTTTGAGAAACAAGGATGTACAGGGTTAAAATTCATCTGATATTTTTGCAATGTTAGATCTTTTTGAGAAAATTATCTTTTATCTCTGTGAAACAAGGATGTATATGGTCAAAATGCATTTGATATTCTTAGCAATATTAGATCATTTGGAGAAACTTTTTAGTTTTGAGAAACAAGAATGTATATGGTCAAAAGGCATCTGATATCCTTAGAAACGTTAAATCATTTCGAGAAACTTAGCTTTTAGTTGTGAGGAACAAGGATACATATGGTCAAAATGCATCTGATATCCTCATTAATGTTAGATTATTTTAAGGACCTTTAGTTTTAATTTTTAAGAACTTTTAAGCTTTAGTTTTAAGAAACAAGAATGTATATGGTTAAAATGCATCTGATATCATTAGTAATGATAGATCATTTTGAGAAACTTAGATTTTAGTTTTGAGAAACAAGGATGTATAGGGTTAAAATTGCATCTGATATGCTTACCAATGTTAGATCATTTTGAGGAACTTTACTTTTAGTTTTGAGAAACAAGGATTCGTAGCAAAGCTATACCACTTTGAGAAACTTAGCGTTTGGTTTTAGAAACAAGGATGCATATGCATATACAGGACCATATGCATTCTTGTTTCTCAAAACTAAAAGCCAAGTTCCTCGAAATGATTTAGTGTTGCTAAGGATATCAGATGCATTTTAACCATATACATCCATTTTTTACTCAAACTAAAAGCTAAGTTCCTAAAAATGATCTAGCAATACTAAGAATATCGGATGCAGTTTGACCATAAAATTTAAAACTGCTAAGGGTAACCATATATATCCTTGTTCTCAAAACTAAAAGCTAAGTTCATCCGATATCCTTAACAATGTTAGATCATTTCACGGAGCTTAGCTTTTAGTTTTGAGAAACAATAACGTATGTGGTCAAAATCCATCTGATATCTTTAGCAATAATGGATCATTTTGAAGAACTTAGCTTTTAGTTTTGAGAAACAAGGATGCATATGGTTAAAATGCATCTGATATCCTTCGCAATATAAGATCATTTTGAAGAACTTAGCTCTTAGTTTTGAGAAACAAGAATGTATACGGTCAAAATGCATCTAATATCCTTAGCAATGGTAGATAATTTCAAGGAACATAACTTTTAGTTTTGAGAAACAAGCATGCATATGGTCAAAATACATCTGATATTCTTAGCAACGTTATATAATTTTGAGGAACTTATTTTTAAGTTTTAAGAAACAAGACCGTAGCTTTAAGTTTTGAGACACAAGGATGTATATCGTCAAAATGCAGCTGATATTCTTAGCAATTTTAGATCATTTCGAGGAACTTAGCTCTTAGTTTTAAGAAACAAGAATGCATATGGTCAAAATGCATCTGATATTCTTAGCAGTTTTAGATCATTTTGAGGAACTTAGCTTTCAGTTTTGAGAAAAAACGATGCACCCGGTCAAAATGTATCTGATGGCCTTAGCAATGTTAGATTATTTTGAGAAACAAGCAAAAAGTTAGGTTCATTTGGGTTTACTTAGCTTGGTGCGCCAGGATATCAGATGCATTTTATCCTTATACATTCTTGTTTCTCAAAACTAAAATTTATGTTCCTCAAGATGATATGAAATTGCTAAGGATATCAGATGCATTCTGATCCATATTGACATTTCTTATGATGATATACTACACATAAATTTTTCGGTAAAAAATATTTTATACATTATTTTGTTATGTCTCCATTAATATTAGGGTAGGCTGAGGAGCTTAGCTTTTAGTTTTGAGAAACAAGAATGTATATGGTCAAAATTCAGCTGATATTCTTACCAATATTAGACTATTTCGAGGAACTTAGCTTTTAGTTTTGAGAAACAAGGATTTACAGGGTTAAAAATTCATCTGATATTTTTAGCAATGTTAGATCATTTTGAGAAAATTATCTTTTATCTCTGTGAAACAAGGATGTATATTGTCAAAATGCATTTGATATTCTTAGCAATATTAGATCATTTGGAGAAACTTATCTTTTAGTTTTGAGAAGTAAGAATGTATATGGTCAAAAGGCATCTGATATCCTTAGAAACGTTAAATCATTTCGAGAAAACTTAGCTTTTAGTTGTGAGGAACAAGTATACATATGGTAAAAATGCATCTTATATCCTCATTAATGCTAGATTATTTTAAGGACCTTTAGTTTTAATTTTTAAGAAGTTTTAAGCTTTAGTTTTAAGAAACAAGAATGTATATGGCTAAAATGCATCTGATATCATTAGCAATGATAGATCATTTTGAGAAACTGAGCTTTTTGTTTTGAGAAACAAGGATTCGTAACAAAGCTAGACCACTTTGAGAAACTTAGCGTTTAGTTTTTAGAAACAAGGATGCATATGCATATACAGGACCATATGCATCCTTGTCTCTCAAAACTAAAAGCCAAGTTCCTCGAAATGATTTAGTGTTGCTAAGGATATCAGATGAATTATAACCATACGCATCCTTTTTTTTACTCAAAACTAAAAGCTAAGTTCCTAAAAATGATCTAACAATGCTAAGAATATCATATGCAGTTTGACCATAACAGTTAAAACTGCTAAGGGTAACCATATATATTCTTGTTCTCAAAACTAAAAGCTAAGTTCCTTTAAATGATCTAAAATTGCTAAGAATATCAGATGCATTTTAACCATATACGTTCCGGTTTCTCAAAACTAAAAGCCAAGTTCCTCAAAATGATCGGACATTGCTATGGATATTATATGCATTTTGATCATATACATTCTTGTTTCTCAAAACCAAAAGCTAAATTCCTCGAAATAATCTAACATTGCTAAGTATATCAGATGCATTTTGACTATATGCGTCCTACTGAGTGCTACTGAGTCATTTTCTTAGTAGGGGGCCTCTCCAGGCCACTCAGCGCGTCCTCAGGTGGCGGAAAGGTTAACGTTCTACAGATATGTAGGATACCTCCATAGAAGGCGTGGACCTGGGAAAAACTTATCACAGATTTTGAGGAGATCTGGGAACGCTGGAAGGAACACTTTTTCCAGAAACTCAACCCCACAATAACCCCTGACCCATCTATACTAGTGTCTTTTCAACTACTGGAGTACCCATAGATCCAAGTCCACCACCACTATGAGAAGAGACAGTTGCAGCTATACAGTCCCTGAAAACAAATAAATCCCCTGGCCGAGAGGGCATAAAGTCATAGCTACTTAAGTCGGGCCCAGAAGAACTGGTAGACATCTATTATAAAGTCAGAGTAGACATCTGGGAAATAGGCCACTTCCCCAGATCTTGGGCAAAAGCCATGATTGTCCCCCTTTACAAAAAGGGTGGAAAAGGCGACTGAAATAACTACAGACCAATTAGCATGATAAGCCAACCGGCAAAGGTCCTCACGAAAATCCTACTTGGCAGACGAAAATCCCTGACAGACCTCACTTTATAGGAATATCAGGCTGGATTCCGAAGAGATCGATCCATTATAGATCATACATTTTCCACCCGGCAGCTGATGGAGAAAAATTTAAAATTGCGAAGGAACTGCTCTTACTTTTTATTGACTTTAAACAGGCTTTCGATTTAATATGGCACAACGGTCTTTGGCACATACTTCTGCATTGTGGAGTCCCCAAAAACATGGTAATGTTGATCAAAGATATGTATTTGAACTTCTGTAGCCAGGTTCAGACGCCTGAGGGATTGACAGAAGAGTTCCAGACGTCAGCAGGAGTTCTTCAGGGTTGCCTCCTATCCCTTCATCTATTTAATCTGTTTCAAAATGAAGCTTTATCACTTGCTAAAACCACAGACATCCATAGGAGGTAAACTTTTCGACAAATTAGCGTACACAGACGACATCGTGAAAATTAACAGTCATGAACATCTCCTCCAAACAGATACAAACAAGATAGTGTCAGCAACGAAGCTCTTTAGGTGGTTTTCAACACAATAAAAACGAAATTCATGCGGGTATCCAAAGACTCTGCACCCAGAGTCATACAGCTAACCATAGAAGGAGAGCAAATTGAAAATGTAAAATCTTTGGTCTATCTCGGCAGTCTTTTAACCTCTAACAATGATTACTCAAATCAATTAGGTGTAGACTGGGCATTGCAACCAGCAGCTTCAAGAACCTATTATCAATTTGAAAAAGTAAAATACTATCAAAATCATTGAAGGTCTGGCTCTTTAACTATCTCATAATCCCCATTGCTATGTTTGTAAGTGAAACATGGTCAATTAACGCTGATGACGAAAGGTGAATCTCCTCATTTGAAACAAAATGTCTCCGTCACATAGCAGGGATCACCTACATCAACCGAGTATCTATTAAGACCTCTCATAAGACCTAGTCCGACTCTTTAACTCTCTCATAATCCCAATTGCTATGTTTGTAAGTGAAATATGGTCAATTAAAGCTGATGACGAAAGGCGAATCTCCGCATTTGACACAAAATGTCTCCATCGCATAGTAGGGATCACCTACATCGACCGAGTATCCAATAAGACCGAAGTCAGAAGTCAGCAACTCAACTGACTTGGCCATATACAACGAATGTCATCTAAAAACTCCATAAAATCACGTTTGAAGGATGGGTACATGGCATACAACACCGTGGCCGACCTCGACGGAGATGGTACGACAACTTCAATGTCCATAACCTCCCCCTCCTCCTGCATCTTGCACCAGATAGAGCCGAATACCGTCGCCATTTTTAACGACTAGTGAGAAGAGAAGAAGCCCCAATACATCCAGAAATGCCGGATGTAATATAATTCAAGTTCTCAAAACTAAAAGCTAATTTCCTCAAAATCATCTAAAATTGCAATGGATCCTTGTTTCCCAAAACTAAAAGCTAAGTTCCTCAAAATGATCTAACAATCGTAGGTTATCAGGTGCATTTTAACCCTCTACATCCTTGGTTCTCAAAACGAAAAGCTAAATTCCTCGAAATGATCTAACATTGCTAATGATATCAGATGCATTTTAACCATAATCATTCTTGTTTCTCAAAACTAGAAGCTAAGTTCCTCAAATCGATCTAACATTGCTAAGAATATCAGATGCATTTTGACCATATGCATCCTTGTTTCTCAAAACGAAAAGCTGAATTCCTCAAAGTGATTTAATTTCGCTAAGGATATCAGACGTATTTTGACCATATGCATCCTTGTTTCTCAAAACTAAAGTCAAAGTTTCTAAAAATGACCTAACATTGCTGAGGATATCAGATGCATTTTAACCATTTAAATCCTTGTTTTTCAAAACTTAAAGCTAAATTCCTCAAAATGATCTAACATTTATAAGGATATCAGATGCGTATTGACCATATACATTCTTATTGCTTAGAACTTAAAGCCAAGTTCCTCGAATTGTTCAAACATTGCTAAGAATATTAGATGAATTTTGACTGTATACACTCTTGTTACTCAAAATTAAAAGCTAAGTTCCTCAGCATACCTAATATTATTGGAGACACAACAAAGTAATGTAAACAATATTTTTTATGAAATATTGGTATGTAGAATATTATCATAAAAAGATGAATGCTTTGAAGCCATTCCATAACACTTCATTATGTTTTTCTCTTGACATGGCACTAATTCTATTTCGGTGTGATACACGAGTTTTAGCATGGTTTCAGGTACAATCGCATCACACGTTTCATTATTGGTAATATTAGCTTCATTGGCTGTATCTGATGGTAAACTGTCGATGATACTAGTAACATTCACCGATGCTTTGTTTTTCTTAGAATTGTCATTAATCTTCATGGTGATGTTATCTGCCAATAGCCTTTTTATTTTGTCAGTAATTTTACTGTCTATTACCACATTATTTTTACACAGGTATCAATTCTGACACTGACCCATGATACGTTTTATGGTATTGGTGCAGCAGTATGCCTGTTTTCTTTTTACCCTCCGTTGACTACTAATACCCAAAAAAATGGCGATAGGATCTATCAAGAGGTAACGTGTTACCCGCGCTACGAGCAAGAAGTTGACCATAGTTGTTAACTATTAACTTTGAAATATGTAATATGTTTAAACATTATCATCTCTGGGAATTTTATTCTAGTATATCCACCATCAGTAATAATGAATTTTTCGTTAGTTCAAAGAAATTTAATCTCTCAAGAATCATGACAATGTTCACAAATATTTACAATGGGGTCACTCTTAGTACTTGTTTCATAGTTCAAATATTTGTCTTTGTCAGCATTCAATGCTACGATAACTCGATTTCGGGAACATTTGTTCTTGAAGTATTTCATCTTCACTTTTTCATCTTTGCTATTTTATTCTGTTGAATGATGGTATCTGATGGTAAATTACCAATAATACTACCGTATTAACATTCAGCGATGCTTAGCTTTTCATTGTGTTGTTTTTAATTTCCTTGGCGATGTTATCTGCCCATGCCCTTTTAATTTTGCTCTCGATTTCACTGTCTATTACCACATTATTTTTACACAGGTTATAGTTCCAACATATACACAGGATATGATTTATGACATTGATGCTGGAGTACGCTCGTTTTGCTTTTACGTTCCGTTGAATTGTAAAGCCATAAAAATGTTTATATGATGTATCAACAGGTAACGTGATACTCGCACGAAACGCAAGGAGTTGGCCCTTGTCATGAACTATTAGTTTTAGGCTTGCATTATCTTTAAGCACTATCATCTCTGGAAATTTGACTCTGGCATATCTAATATTATGACCATTGAATGTTTTCGATACTCCAAAGAAATTCAATATCTTACTGCCACAACAACGCTCCCATACATTTCCACCATTACATTTCGCATTGTTGTGACTATTCGTGCTTATTTCGCAATTCAAATATTTGTCCTCGTCAACATTCAATGCTAATACAACTCTATCGTGTAGACATACTTTCTCGAAACATTTCATCTTTAATTTTTTAAATACGAGTTTTACCCTTCCAATACATAATTAATAACCATCGAAAACATAGAATAAACCAAGTATCATAAAGGACCAACCATAGAGTACCAGTGGGGCGGCCGCATAAGAAGAAATACAAAAACTATATTCATCAAAGATTGCTTGTCATTTTAAGGCATGAAAAAATTTTCAGATTAAAAAATGATTAAGATTTGCCTCAAGGACTAAGCTCGCAAACTACCCGAAGGCAGTTTTTATGTCCTTTTTAGTTTTCATATTGCTCTTTACCGTCCCATGAAGGTCGAAGTAAAACAATATGTCACGGATCGAACTCAATTGTTCAAGAGCGGGTAGTAGGGAGGGGTTTTTTTAAACAAAAGATGATATATCATATACAAACACATACAAGATACTCTCAATATAAATTCAATGGATGTGGTTGGACGTATTACAATTTTTGGAGATCGAAATATGTTTCATTAACCATCAAAAAATATGTCTGTCCAGTATACATCTCAAATCACCGTGGTATGCATTCTCAGGATCATGCCAAAACTGAGGCCTGGATACAGATCACTAATGACACTTACCAAAAATCCAATTGAGAAATCGATTGCGCAAATAACTTGTTACGATATTGTGACGCTTCACATCAATTGGCCAACGTCTCGAAAACAATACATTGAATGCCTTAAATTTATTTTTAAAATCATGATATTTCCAATGACTTGTTGGCTCAGTCGAATAACCTGTCGCTCTTTTACTATAGGAAATCATTTGTATTACGTTCAACTCCTACATCAAACACAAATTTCATAAAATCCAATGAAAAATGCTTAGAAGCTAAAAAACGTGTCAATGGAAAAGAAAACATGTTGCCATCTATATCTGTAGTTAACATTAACCCCATCTATGGCTTTAATTATTTGTAGATGGCAAAACAAGTGTAATAGCCGTCAAACCTTTTTTATAATCCTAAGCCACTTAGGAATAAATGAGTAAGCTATATAGGGCCCATTAAATAGATTGACCCAATACTTCTTAGATCACGGATATGTGTTTATTTGTGTGTTTGTTTGTTTTTTCGCGTTGGTGATATTATCAAGCCTATGGTCCTAGAAAATTGACAGAGGACTGGTTTGGATTAATTTTAAAAATCTACATCCCTTTTTAAGTAGCCAAAAATATAAGGGCAACAGCCGTTTCTTCACGCCCCTTTTCCCCAAAAACATCCGATCGATGTTTCCGATATCCTTTTGGTTTAACACAGGATTTGGGAGAATTTCTCAAGGCGAGAATTTCCAGGGGGGAGTTTCCGGAAAGAATTTCCATGAGGGAAAAGGGGGATTTCCTAGTATGATTTAAAACATGACCAGAAATTAAATAAAAAAATATTATTTTCAACTGAAAGTAAGGAGCAAAATTTAATTTAAAACGAACGGAATTATTCCGTATATGAAGGGACCTACCCAGGCACGTACGCAGGAATTTGTTTCGGGGGGGGGGGGCAATTTGTTTCGGGGGGGCCAAATCCTTCAGACCCATTATTCTGTGAGAAAAATCAGAAAAATATGGGAAAATGAAAAAATAGTGAGATTTCGGGGGGGGGGGGCGGGCCCGGATGGCCCCACCCTCCCCTGCGTACGTCCCTGGACCTACCCCCTGCTCAATCCCTCGCTCTTTATGCTTAAGTTTGACGTTTATCGCAACTTTAAGAGCAACTCCTAAGACACAAGGGCTGTTGAATTTGAATGAGAAGTATTTCTAAGGAAATTTAACACTTTAGCGTAAAGAGCCTGGGACTAAAGAGGCGGCAGCATCCCTTATAAATGGAATAACTACTCTTCGTTTTAATTTTGCCCCCAAGTTTCAGTTGTAAAAACTTTTTGTGTTTGTGTGTTTTATGTGATTGAGCCAATCAGGTTTTGCGTTCTTTTTACTGGTGATTTGCTTGCAAAAGTACGTCACAAAAATAAACCAATGGAATAATAACACACTTTTTAACACAGGGATATGGGACATTAATTTCTTTGTTCTCTCTGTCCAAACTACACCTTCATTCTCTTCTGACTTACGGTAATTACTGTCACTTGGCTAAAAGACAATCTGTCAAAACTTCTATCCTAAAGGTAGTGCTACCCATCTTGCTCGATAGCTACCCAAGTTAACCCAGGATTAGTGCTGTCAATTCAAAGAAAATTCGGGAGTGGGGGGATGTATTTCTCAAAATCTAAGGGCGGGGCAATTGTGATTTTTCCCATGAAAATACGAAAATATGGTTTTTTCTCGAAAGCAAAAAATGTAAGTGGCAAATGTCCCCCTGCTCCCCTCAATTGGTAACGCCATAAAATGTGTGTTTTTTTACAATTTACTTATATTTGAAATGCTTTGTATACTGGCTGCTTAGAGCATATTCCTCTCAGAAACAACTGAATCTTAATAACTGTCGAAAAACACAAAACAGGTTTTTGAGTAATTCAACTGTGGTATACACTTCATTTTATTGTACATACCGCCTTTTGTTTTACTGTTGCCATAATTGAATAATAGTAATAAAATACCAATTTCCTGGATGCTCAGACGTTTTCAATCTTATTAATCGCAAGTTCAAGAATAGCTGTTTGTTGGTTTTTTTTTTTTGTTTTTTTTTTTCAGGGAATAATTATCTTGAGTAATATGATTATTTTTTAAAGGACCTAAGCATAAACATCAAGGAATTAAAGTAGTTATTTCTGTTCAACTCCATCCAAACTTTAGTTTAACCTGTCATCATTCATACCTCAAAGAGCCAACTCTTATCAAGTCCGTTGCCAAGACTACTGCATTCCCAAAAACATTCTAATTTTTTCAAGTCTAAATATTTATTCTTATTAGCGAAAAATGTTAGTCATGAAACTAGATGTTCATATGCACTTTGAAGTACGTGTTATATTACAGCTTGAGTTTATATATATATATATATATATATATATATATATATATATATATATATATATATATATATATATATATATATATATATATATATAAAAATATATATATATATATATATATATATATATATATATATATATATATATATATATATATATATATATATATATATATATATATATATATATATAAACAAGTTTTTTTTTCACTGAAAGTAAGGACCACCATTAAAACTTAAAACGACCGGAAATTATTCCGTATATGAAAGGGGCTGTCCCCGCCTCAACGCCTCGCACTTTACGCTAAAGTTTCTTATTGTTTAAAAAAATGAAGTTGTGAGAAAGAGTCAAATTTTAGCGTAAAGAGCGAGGCGTTGAGAAGGGGCCAGCCCCTTTCATATACGGAATAATTTCTGTTCGTTTTAAGTTTTAATGGCGCTCCTTGCTTTCAGTTGAAAAAAACTTGTTTTTTTATTTAATTTCTGAACGTTTTTTACTTAATACAGGTTTTGATTTTGGCTCACCATACATGAATAATTAAAACAGAATTTACATATTAATTTTACTTTTTTTGGCTAAAAAGCTTTCTTGAAAGTTGTTTAATTTTATTTACGAACGTTTTTATTAGTAATAAATATACGTAACTTACGAATTAATTTGAGTAACGAACTTCTATATTCGTCTATTTTTATTACATATATTAAGGGGTTCGCCCCCTAGTCAATACCTCGCTCTTTACGCTAAAGTTCGAATTTTTTTCCAATTCTTTAAGAATGACCCCTTAATCACAAAGGCCGTTAATTATAATAAATAGCTCTTATGAAGTACTAAAAAAAACGTTAGCGTTAAGACCGAGTTTCGATACTGAAAAGTTTTCAGTTGAAAAGTTTTTCAGTTGATAACTTCGTTTTTTATTTAATATCTGATCGTTTTTTTAAATAATAATTGGAAATCCGGCGCCCTCTTCATAGCAATGTCCCTTCCCCCATGAAAATTTCCTCCATGGAAAGATCCTCCCATGTAACTCCCGCCCCCCCCCCCCACTACCAGAAACAATCCCCCTGAAAACGTCTGTATACTTCCCAAGAATCAATACTATATGTAAACATTGTGGAATTTTGTATTTTTAGCCAGAAGAAAGATCACGGATGCGTGTTTTTTTTTTTTTTTTTTTTTTTTTTTTTTTTTTTTTTAAAGAGATAGCCATTTATTAACTATGGTCGAGAAATATAATAAATATAATAATATGTGAAAAATATAAGGGGTTACGTGGGAGGATCTTTGCATGGAGGAGTTTTCATGGGGAAAAGCTCATTGCTATGAAGGGGACGTCGGATTTCCCAACATTATTAAAAGAACGATCAGAAATTAAATAAAAAAAAACAAGTTTTTCAACTGAAAATAAGGTGCAATATCAAAACTTAAAACGAACAGAAATTATTACGTATATGCTTGGGTTTGCCCCCTAGTTAATACCTCGCTCTTTACGCTAAAGATTTTTTATTACTTTCATAAGGGCTATTTATTCTAATTAACGGCCTTTGTGATTAAGAGTTCATTCTTAAAGAACTGGAAAAAAATTTAAACTTTAGCGTAAAGAGCGGGGTATTGACAAGGGGGTGAACTCTCTAATATACGTAACAAAAATATATGAATATAGAAGTTCGTTACGTTAGTTAATTCGTAAGTTACGTGTATTTATTACTAATACATGTTTTTTACGTATATTTATAAAAATATAAATGTTTTTACTATAACTTTAATAAATCTAATAATATTAACATTTTGATTACTAAATTTCTGTATATGTATATTAAACTGACAATGCACTTTCATTTGTATTTTTTCAGTAAAGTGCCAATTTGTTTCTGGCCTTGGGAAGGCTTAGGGGGTTTTGACCCAACTTATGTTAATTTCTGCTCGTTTTGAGTTTGACTCGGTTATTTATTGTAATTTTTGTTCGTTTTGGGTTTCATTTATTTATCGATGCTGATTTGTCGTAGTTTCACGCTTGGTAGATTATTTGATTTTATTTTTGCTCATTTTTTCCGCTATCCTCAATTACCAAATTTCCAGAACTTAAAACTACGTTGACTAAAATAGACATCTCAAAGTTTTAATTAGATGTGTTTGGGCAAAAGTTGGGCATGAGAGGCGGGTTAGTTGCCCTGTAATAACTTTTGACTATTAAAAATGGCACTAGCCCTTTGAATTTGCAATCGAATGATCCTTTTTTAAAGTTTCTACGACAAAACCTTATTTAAAAACCGTATATGCTACTTAAGCATAACTTAAAATTCATGCACTAAGGGCTGTAGGGGATTGTCCTCAAAAACAAAATTTCTATCTGGAACTCAACTGCGCTGAACAAAATGGGTATCTTAAAGTTTTCATTGGATGTGTTTCGGGAAATGGTGGGCGTAGAAGGGGTATTAGTCACCTTCCAATCATTTTCGAGCATTAAAAAGGGCACAAGCCACTCCAATTTCTAATTGAATGAGCCCTTTTCGAATTTTCTATGACAACTTCTTCGATACGAAGTACCCTGCTTTAAAGGTTAAAATTAATAAACAATACATTGTGCCAACATCGTTCTTATATGCCCCCAGGGCATAACGTAAAACCCTTGCCCTGAGGGTTTTGGGGGAGTGCCATCGTCTTTACTTATTTTCCGTTTCTTGTCTCGTTCTCGATTGTCCCCGTTGTTTACTTAGGCATCGCGATTGCGCTGCCTAAGATTTATGCAACAATTTTCTACATGAACCTTATATGCCCCCAGGGCATAACTTACAACCCTTTCACCGAGGGCTCTGAGGGGGTTATCACCCTAAAAGACCTAATTTCCAGAACGTTCAACTACGTTGAACAAAATGGATATCTCAATGTTTTGACTGGATGTGTTTTGGAAAATGTTGGGCGTGAGAGGCGTTAGTCGCTATCCAATTACTTTCAACTATTAAAAAAGGCACTAGCCCTTTCAATTTCCATTTGAATGAGCCTTTTTGAAGTTTCTACGACAACGCTTTCAATAAAAACTTTATATGCCCCCAGGGCATAACTTACAACCTTTGCACAGAAGGCTCTAAGGGGGTTATCATCCTAAAATACCTAGTTTCCAGAACGTTCAACTATATTGAACAACATGGATATCTCAAAAATTTGATTGGATGTGTTTGATAAAATAATGGGCGTGAGAGAGGCATTAGTCGCGATCCAATCACTTTCAACTACTAAAAAAGGTACTAGCCCTTTCAATTTCTAGTCGAATGAGCCCGTTTGAAGTTTCTACGACAACGCTTTCAATAAAAACTTTATATGCCCCTAGAGCATAACTTACAACCGTTGCCTTGAGGGCTACGGGGGGAGGGGTTGTCATCCTTAAATATCTAATTTCCAAAACTTTCAACTACGTTGAATAAAATGGCTATCTAAAAATTTTGATTGGATGTGTTTGGCGAAAAGGTGGGCGTGAGAGGGGGGTTAGTTGCCCTCAAATAACTTTCGAATATTAAAAAGGGTGCTAGCTCTTTAAATTTCAAATCGAATGAGCCCTCTTTCAAGTTTCTACGACAAAGATTTCAATAAAACGCTTGTATGCCCCCAGGGCATAACTTATAATCCTTGCCCTGAGGGCTGTGGGGCAGTGTCCTCCTCAAAAACATATTTTCTATCTGGAAATCAACTACACTGAACAAAATGGGCATCTCAAAATTTTAATTGGATGTGTTTGCGGGGATGATTGGCGCGGGGGGGGGCTAGTTGCCCTCCAATCACTTTCGACTATTAAAAAGGGCACTAGCGCTTTGAATTTCCAATCGAATGAGCTTTTTTGAAGTTTCTACGACAACGCCTTCTTTAAAAACCTTATATACTCCCTGGGCATAACTTAAAACCCTTGCCCTGAGGGCTGTGGGGGAGTGTCCTCCTCAAAATATATTTTCTATCTGGAAATCAACTACGCTGAACAAAATGGCTATCACAAAAGTTTGTATGGATGTGTTTGGAGGAATGATGGGCGTGGGGGGGCTAGTTGCCTTCCAATCACTTTTGAAAATTAAAAAGGGCACTAGCCCTTTGAATTTCCGATCGAATGAGCCTTTTTTGAAGTTTCTACGACAACGCCTTCTATAAAAACGTTTATTGCCCCCGGGCATAACTTAAAACCCTTGCCCTGAGGGTTGTGGGGGAGTGTCCTCCTCAAAAACATATTTTCTATCTGGAAATCAACTACGCTGAACAAAATTGCTATCTCAAAAGTTTGATTGGGTGTGTTTGGGGGAAACCCAAACACACCCCCGCGTGGTTGCGGGGGCTAGTTGCCCTCCAATCACTTTCGACTATTAAAAAGGGGACTAGCCCTTTGAATTTCAAATCAAATGAGCCGCTTTTGAAGTTTCTGCGACAACACCTTCTAGAAAAACATTATATGCCCCCAGGGCATAACTTAAAACCCTTGCCCTGAGGGTCGTGGGGGAGTGTCTTCCTCAAAAACATATTTTCTATACGGAAATCAACTACGCTGAACAAAATGGCAATCTCAAAATTTTGATTGGATGTCTTTGGGGGAATGATGGACGTGGGGGGGGGCTAGTTGCCCTCTAATCACTATCGACTATTGAAAAGGGCACTAGAACTCTCAATTTCCTTAAAAACCCTTAGACTTAAAACCCTTGCCCCGAGAATATAGAAGTTCGTTACGTTAGTTAATTCGTAAGTTACGTATATATATTACTAAAATGTTTTTTATGTATATTTATAAAAATATAAATATTTTTAATATAACTTTAATAAATCAAATAATATTAACATTTTGATTACTAAATTTCAGTATATGTATATTAAACTGACAATGCACATTCATTTGTATTTTTTCAGTAAAGTGCAAATTTTGGTCTGGCCTTGGGAAGGCAAAGGGGTATTGCGCCCAACTTATGTTAATTTCTGCTCGTTTTGACTTTGACTCGATTAATTATTGTAATTTCTGTTCGCTTTGGTTTTCATTTATTTATCGATGCTGATTTGTGGTAGTTTCACGCTTGGTAGAATTTGATTTCATTTTTGCTCATTTTTCGTTAAATGGAGTTCATTACTTTCCTTTGAAAAATTTATTTTGTGGAAAAAGTTTTTTTAATTAATTTCTGTTTGTTTTATATTGACATAGTCTTTTCAGGGAAAAAGAAAATAATACTTTAAATCTTTTCGCTTTTTAAGACTTTATAGTTTAGCCTGCTATATGTATGCTGGAGAAAAATTTTCAGCAATTTTTAGCAACATACACAATTTTAAAAATCTGGACACAAATAGTATTGTTTAATTTAGTTTCATACCTCCTCTAGTTGACCTGAAATGGAAAACTGGATATCATTCACAAAAAAATCTATTTACTTTCTTTGATAGCTTGGATACACTTACGCTATTTTGATTTGGTGAAATTTTAAGAGCAGAAGTAGCCCTGAAAGTTTGAACATAATACCCTCAGTCGTTCTTGGGATACTGCTGAGATGCCTTTTTGGGAATAAGCATTATCACAGTGCATTTTAATTTAATCTTAAGGCAACATGTGTTTGGAGAAAAGATGGGCGTGAGAAAAGATGGGGAATGGTGGGCGTGGAAGGGGTATTAGTTGCTTTCCAATCACTTTCGACTATTAAAAAGGGCACTAGTCATGTCAATTTCTACTCGAATGAACCCTTTTTGAAGTTTCTGCGACAATGTGTTCTATGAAAATCTCATACGCTCCCAGGTCATAATTTGCAACCCTTTCTTTGAGGGTTGGGGGGGGGGTTGCCATCCCCATTACCTAATTTCCAGAACTTAAAACTACGTTGACTAAAATGGCTATCTCAAAGTTTTGATTAGATGTGATTGGTCAAAAGTTGGGCGTGAGAGGCGGGTTAGTTATCCTCTAATCACTTTTGACTGTTAAAAAGGACAGTAGCCCTTTGAATTTCCAATCGAATGAACTTTTTT
Source organism: Artemia sp. Qi Xiang Cuo (assembly GCF_049724085.1). Lineage (NCBI taxonomy): Eukaryota > Metazoa > Arthropoda > Branchiopoda > Anostraca > Artemiidae > Artemia > Artemia sp. Qi Xiang Cuo. The sequence goes on along the minus strand of NC_142798.1, from coordinate 24,371,012 downwards.
GAAGTTTCTACGACAACGGCTTCTATAAAAAACCTTATATGCCACCAGGGCGTAACTTACAACCCTTGCCCTAAGGGCTGTGGGAGACTGTCCTCAAAAAAATAATTTCTATCTGGAAATCAACTACGTTGAACAAAATGGCTTATCTCCAAATTTTGATTGGATGTGTTTCGGGAAATGGTGGGCGTGGAAGGGGTATTAGTCACCTTCCAATTACTTTCGAATATTAAAAAGGGCACAAGCCACTCCAATTTCCAATTGAATGAGCCCTTTTCGAATTTTCTATGACAACTTCTTCGATACGAAGTGCCCTGCTTCAAAGGTTAAAATTAATAAACAATACATTGTGCCAACATCGTTATTATATGCCCCCAGGGCATATAATAACGTTGTGGGTTGTGGGGAGTGTCCTCCTCTTTACTTATTCCCCGTTTCTTGTCTCGTTCACGATTGTCCCCGTTCTTTCCTTAGGCAGCGCGATCGCTCTGCCTATGATTTATACAACAATTTTCTATATAAACCTTACCTGCCCCCAGGGCATTTATTACAACCCTTGCACTTTTTTTGTTTGTTTTAGACCAGGGTACGCCGTATCGAAGGAGTTGTCGTAGGAGCTTCGAAAAGGGCTCATCCGAGGTAGTAGTAGTAAGTAAGTAACAAAAAAATACATTGTGCCCACATTGCTCTTTACTTAGGTGGTACTATTGCGCTGCCTATAATACTTCCAAATGAGTTTCAAAACGGAAGTTGAATGATCCACGTCCATTTTTCTTCACATTGTCGTCAGTTTCTAAAACGGCGTCCCTCTGCGCCGGTTTCTCTGCTGCTGCGTATCGTACCACATGACTTGGTTTAACATACAACCCGAAGATAGTGAGTGAGATCGATTCTAGTATAAAAGTTATCGAAGTACAGTTTGAAGTTCCCACACTTTGGGAGATTTTCTTAAAGCTAAAGGACAATGTCAGTACCCTGGCTAAGCATGGAAATTTCAACAGTTCCTTTTCTCCTATATGTCTCTATATTGTACGCAATTCCACTAATGCAGGCTCTAATGCACCTTTATAGCCAACAAGTTGGGCTTGCTCTTAAACTACTGACAGATTTCAATTCTCCCTTTGGAACAGTATTGTTTGTTCATCAGTACTTTAAATTTCTCCAGAATCGATTTTCTTAGATTTTCCCTAGATGAGTCGAATAATCTCCTGGTCTTGCACAGGTTATAGTGGCCAACCTTCTATTCCAGTATCGTCAAGGTGTCATCGTACATGTGAAAAAAAAACATATACTGACGAGCTTATCTCTGCTCACGGTAGACAATCAGCCATGCAGTATATGCTATTTTCCCAGTATACTCTCATAGCCGAAAATTTGACAATTACTATAATCTTCCTATATTTACATTATATTCTATAATGCCTAATATCTTTAAGAGAAAGTCTCAACACAATTCTTCTTTCTTACAACATTCAGGTTCGTTTGGCCCACAATGTTGAAAATAATAACGTATGCCATAAACATTCAGAAGATATCAAGGTTTTTTTTACCTCGTCTTAGTGTGGTCAATCAGCAATATCTTAGGAACGACCTGGCGTGTGAAGTTGAAACTTAAAGGGCTTGTTGTGGGGGATGTTGGACTAACCAAGAGGTGATATCTGCATCCTACTACTACTTCTGCTACTGCTACTACTATCAATAAAGCTAAGGCTACTGCTAGTTCTATTGCTACTACTATTACTAGTGGCACTACTGCTACTAGTAGTAGGCTAAATAAGTAGTAGGCTAAATATGTCACTCAGTTATATATTTCTGTATATAACTTAGATAGGCCTAGTCAGTGAGTTACATATATTTATAAGTAGTAGGTTAAATATGTCACTCAGTTATATATTTATGTATATAACTTATGTACCTAGTCAGTGAGTTACACATATGTATAAGCACTAGGCTAAATATGTCACTGAGTTAAATGTTTTTGTATGTAACTTATATAGGCCTAGTCAGTGAATTATTCATATTTTAAGTAGTATGCAAAATTTGTCACTCAGTTATATATTTCTGTATATAACTTAGATAGGCCTATTCAGTGAGTTACACATATATATAAGTAGTAGGCTAAATATATCACTGAGTTATATATTTCTGTATATAACTTGTATGCATAGTCATTGAGTTACACCTATTTATAAGCAGTAGTATAAATATGTCACTCAGTTATATATTTCTGTATATAACTTATATTGGCCTAGTCAGTGAGTTACATATATTAATAAGTAGTAGGCTAAATATGTCACTCAGTTATATATTTCTGTATATAACTTAGATAGGCCTAGTCAGTGAGTTACACATATTTATAAGTAGTAGGCCAAATTTGTCACTGAGTTATATATTTCTATATATAACTTATATAGGCCTAGTCAGTGAGTTACACATATTTTAAATAGTAGGATAAATATGTCACTAAGTTATATATTTCTGTATATAACTTATATGCCTAGTCAGTCAGTTACACATATTTATAAGTAGTAGGCTAAATATGTCACTCAGTTATATATTTCTGTATATAACATATATAGGCCTAGTCTGTGAGTTACACATATTTATAAGTAGTAGGTTTAATGCGTCACTGAGTTATATATTTCTGTATATAACTTATATAGGCCTAGTCAGTGAGTTATGTATATTTATAAGTAGTAGGTTAAATATGTCACTGAGTTATTGCCTTTGCAAAACAAAAGTGATCCGTTTATCTGGCCTCCCCAGGCCATTCAGCATGTCCCCAGGTGGCGATAGGGGAACGCTCTACAGATATGTAGGGTACCTCCATAGGAGGCATGGACCAAGGGGGACCTTGTCCCTGGGGGTCCATAATAGAATCTGGGGTACCCTTGCCCGGGGTCATAAATACAGGCGGAGGAGGAAGAAGGCCCCTGAAATGTACACTCAAAAGGGCCCAATTGTTTATCCACAAGTTTCGTGAGTTGCAAACCTTCTCCCAGCAATGGGTTCAATTGCATGGTGATGCAGAACACCATCGCGGGAGGATCCTCTAATGGAGGACAACTGCGGCAAGGCGGAAGATCCAGATCTATGGGCAATAGCTTCTGCAAAAGGCTGCCTTATTATTTTTGTGGTACCTGCAAAACTTGGGACCTTGTGTTGAACTCTATTCTCGATCAAGGAGTGGTGCCCCTCGAGCAAATTATAGCCTAGTAAACGAAAAAGCAATCGCACAGGATTCTGACTAATGAACAAGTGTTCTGGGCATGGTATGTTTTGATGGGCTTCTTTGGGCTGAAAAGCCTCTTCCTAGCTGATTTATCTATTATAGGTTGACTCACCGTATTAGTATAATATTTGTAGGTATGAATATATAATGAGTTGGAGGAAATAGGCTTGAGATTGTCTGAGCAGGATTTCGACTGCGGTTGATAGGAGAGCATCGCCAAGCACTGAAAACTATGTTTTGACCAAGATGTTCCCAGGATTGCACGAAACCTCAATTCATGGAGGTCCTAGGGACTTCTTGCTGTCCGGTTCTAAGCCGGCTTAAGCACGTCGGTGTCGACTTGAGAAGATATGTGATCTCCGTCCTGCACTGGTATCCGGGATCATTGCTTTTCCTGAGGCGAAAAAAATTTCAATGATTTAAAGAACATGAAAATTGGAACTTGGAATGTTACGACATTAAAAAATGACTATCGTATCGACATATTGACTGACGAATTCAGACGATTCGAACTGGATCTATTAGGAGTTTCAGAAACTCATATCCCAGGGGTAGGAAGCATGAAATTAGGTGATATAGAATTTGCTTACTCAGGCAGGAAGGATGGGGTACATAGACAGGGAGTAGGGCTCATGATGAATAAGGAAGATGCTAAGTCTTGTTTAGGCTGGGAAGGTATTAATAATAGAATACTAATTGCTCATTTTATGACTAGAAAGTTCAGGGTATCAGTTAAAATAGTATACGTCCCTGTAGAACCGACTGATGGAGATACTAGTGACTCAGATGAACTTTACTTACAGTTACAGGAGCAAATAGACAAGGTCCCACGTAGAAATATGATGTTATTGCTGGGAGATTTTAACGCCCAGGTTGGTAGAAATAAGGATAGATGGTCTCCCAGCTTAGGTAAATTTGGTGTAGGAAAACAAAACAGTACTGGATACAGACTTTTGCAATTTTGTAGGTATAACAATCTAGTTATAACCAATACGGTGTTTGGTCATAAAATGGCTCATAAGTTAACGTGGTATTCATATGATGGTAAGACAGCAAACCTTATTGATTATGTTATAGTAAACCGAAGACTGGCAGGATCAATACAAGATACTAGGGTATATAGGAGTGCTGTTATTGATGTTAAAAGTAAAGATCACCATCTAGTAGTGTCAAGGTTTAATTTAAAGCTGAAATATCGGAAGGGTAACTACCTCCCGGGAAGTTATGATGTTAGTAGACTCCATTATGAGAATTTGAGAGAAACTTTCCAGGAACAGTTGAATACTAAACTTGAGAGTTTAAAATGTGATAATGTGGAAGATGGTTGGAATAATTTTAGAAAAATAATTTGTGAAGTTGCTGAAGGTGTATTAGGGAAGAAAGCTAGAACTGCAGCTAAGAATATTAGTGAAAAAGCTTTAAGTTTAATAGAAAGGAGAAAGGACTTGTACAAGAATTATCTGAGTGATAGATCACATGAAAACAAAAGAAATGTAAAGAAAGTGGAGACAGCATTGAAATATGAACTAAGGAGGTGTGAAGTGGAGGCCATGGATAAAATTGCCGAGGATTTGGAAGATGCAGCTAGACGGCATAATAGTAAAATATTGTACTGGCACGTTAACAAATTGAGAAGTAGTAGTCAATCCGGACTTGTCCCAGTTAAAGATAGGAATGGGTTGGCAATTAGCGATAAGACAAAAGCTAAAGGTAGATGGGCCGAACATTTTGAGAATTTGCTTAACCGAGATAGAGTTGCAGGAAAAAATATAGAGGAAAATGAAAAAGTTTGTGATACCTTGGATGTGAAGGAAGATTTGTTTTGTGAGGAGGAAATAGAAACAGTACTAAAAGGATTAAAGAATAATAAGGCTCCAGGTGCTGATAGGGTAGTAAATGAGTTTCTTAAATATGGTGGCTCTGAGGTTAGAAATAAGTTATTGGAGATTATGAATATGATTTTTGAAAAAGGGGAAGTACCTAATGATTTTAGGAAAACCTTAATTAAGCCACTTTATAAGAAAGGTGATAAAAGTGAGTGTGGTAATTATCGAGGCATTAGTCTGGTCTCTGTAGGTAGCAAATTGCTTAGTAATATGATACTTTTTAGACTGAGAGATGCCGTAGACAAAGTTTTAAGAGAAGAGCAGTGCGGTTTTAGAAAAGGTAGAGGATGTGTTGACCAAATTTTCACTCTGAGGTTAATAATTGAGAAGTGCCTAAGTTTTCAAACACCTTTGGTTCTCAGTTTTATAGATTATGAGCAAGCGTTCGATTCTGTTGATAGAGGAGCTTTAGTAAAGGTTTTATCCTTGTATGGTATACCAGACAAATACATTAAAGTGATTAGTGCTATGCACGAGAATAACACTGCTGCGGTTAAGGTAGGAAATGAGGTTAGCAGCTGGTTTTGTATTAAATCAGGAGTTAAGCAGGATTATGTTCTATCCCCTTTTATATGGATTATTTTGATGGACTTTGTCTTAAGGAGCCCAGGAAAGGCAATGGGAGACAACGGAATCAAATGGGGAGTAAAAAGTCTCCTAGACTTGGATTATGCTGATGATTTGATTTAAGTATCCTAGATGAAAGTGTGAGCAAAATGAATGAAGTTTTAGAGGTTTTGCGAGTTCAGGGTGCTAGTATTGGTTTGAAAATTAATGTTAGGAAGACTAAGTCACTAAGGCTAGGAATAAGTGAAGATGAAAAGGTGACGTTGGGTAATGAAAAGATTGATCAGGTGGGCAGTTTCACTTACCTTGGTAGTATTATTAGTAAAGATGGTGGGAGCAGTGAAGATGTTAAAAATAGAATAGCCAAGGCTCAGGGTGTTTTTTCACAGTTAAAAAAAGTCTGGAAGAATAGGAAGATAAGTCTACAAACCAAGATTAGAATCTTAGAAGCTACAGTGATGACAGTGGTCAAATATGGCTCTGAAGCATGGACGCTCCGAAAAGCGGATGAAGATTTGCTAGATGTTTTCCAGAGAAATTGCTTAAGGATTGTTCTGGGTACCCGGCTGACTGACCGTATTTCAAACAATAGGCTATACGAAAAATGTGGTTCAATACCGCTTTCTAGGTCTATAATGAAAGAAAGGTTGAGGTGGTTAGGGCATGTTGTTCGGATGAAGGATGACAGATTGCCGAAGATTGTTCTTTTCGGTCAGCCATCTGGGGCTAAACGGAAGGCAGGTCGTCCCCGTCTGGGTTGGGAGGACGTCATAAAGAAAGATTTTAAGGAAATGGGAACTTCGTGGGCGGGTGTAAAAAGGGAGGCTTTGAATAGATTGGGGTGAAGGAGGAGCGTGCGTAGCTGTGTTGGCCTCAGGCGGCTTGGTGCTGCGATGAGTTGTTAGTAGTTAGTGTGGCATGTTATGCGTTTCAGTTTCCCTTTATATCTACTTAAACCGCTTAGCCTGCTTTGCTACTTTTTATTTTGCTATTGGCTTTGCTGTCACCTGATGTTTCTTCGGACCACTAAATCCGCAATGGCTTGGGAAGGAGCAGTGTTTTTAATTCTCGCAAGGACACTGGGTTGGACAGGGACAACAACTCTTGGTGTTTGGGTAGCAAAAGAAGTTGCCAGTGGTGCTGATGTATTGCTTGAAGAACTATTTGGCGCTGTTTTCTCATTCAATTCTTGGGTGAGATCAATTGAGTTTACTCGTGGTATTGACGTTGTCCAGCTCAAACTTGCCAAGCATTAATAAAGGAATGCGGTTTGTCTGGTCAAAATAAATAACAATAAAGACAACATTGCCAACTCGTTTTTCAAATAATTAAGTGGATAACTCAATAAAGAAATTTTAAAAACAGTGCATTGTATAGGAAAAAGATAAATTGAATTTTTGTATATATATATATATATATATATATATATATATATATATATATATATATATATATATATATATATATATATATATATATATATATATATATATATATATATATATATATATATATATATATATATATATATATATATATATATATATATATATATATATATATATATGTATATATATGTATATATATATATATATATATATATATATATATATATATATATATATATATATATATATATATATATATATATATATATATATATATATATATATATACATATACATATATATATATATATATACATATATATATATATAGATATATATATATATATATATATATATATATATATATATATATATATATATATATATATATATATATATATATATATATATATATATATATATATATATATATATATATATATATATATATATATATATATATATATATATATATATATATATATATATATATATATATATATATATATATATATATATATATATATATATATATATATATATATATATCTGATAGCCATCCTCAGTAAAACAATAAGTAGAATCAAGATAAATATCAGTTTACTATAAAATTACAAAAATTTAAAAGTAAAACCACCGATAAAGAGCTCTATCATCATTGCAGTCCCTGCTTATTCATCGAACTCGCATCAACTGGCCTTTAACTGAGGCATTATAAAGAAAAAATTCAACTATTACCCGGACATCTAACAACCCGGATTTTCGAATTTATTATCAGGTCTTATCTGTAACTTATTTTTGTATTTTTTATATGTAACTTTTTTTTATTGGTGGTAACGTTTTGCCTTTTTTTCAAGAACTCTCCCAGCCATCAGTTTTTTTTGAATTATGGGAAACCCATATATAACCATGGAAATTTATTTCTCTTTTGACCCCTCCCCTCTCCTTGTTTGTAAAGAGGGATGTTTATATCCTTGGTTGATTGGGCGATGCAGATAAGTAATGAACCTCACTGTTTCCTAAAACTTGATTACTTGAATTACATTCTGTTTTGCAATGGATATCCCATAAATTCACTCGAATAAATTATAGAAAGAAGGGTAAAAATAGTAGTAAAGGATACTACCCCAGCATTATCTCCAATTCCAAAGAAAGGATCAATCTCAAACAGTTACTATTTCAAACAAACGATGAAATTATTATGGATGTCAGAATCCGTTCTAATAGCAGCCCCAAAGATACTGAGCGAAAGCAACAAGGGTGCTCTCATCTTCTGATTGAGGTTTGCAATTTGGGATATGTAAACATTGTGATGGCAATATACGACCACAAAGTATTGGTTTTTGGCTTACATCCACAACAGAATGCCCATGAACATAAATTAAGAATAGAACTAGTCCTAGGACTAAACCTTGCGTAACACCAAACTCAACTTGAGATGGTGAGTGGTAAAGAGGGCTCATACGATAATCTTTCTAGACAAATAGGAGTCAGGCCAGGTGCTGGCATTTCCTCTTATACTGATTAAGAGAAAAAATTATGTAAGGCAGTGTAGCTGCTGTATAGTAGTTCTAAGCAAAAATTGGAAACAAAATCAAAACCTTTTAAGCTGTTTTACACCTAAGTATGACACACAATTACTTGTGCTGTGAGCCAATTTTTCAGATTTATAAATACCATGATATGCAACCGTAAGTACATATTCTGAATCACGCATTCCCTGACCTCCTGGGGAAAGAAAGGCTTAGGTCAGAAGAAAATTTTCCTTTGCATAATGTCCTTGGATTCAACTAAAATAGGGCTATTTATTAGCTCCTGAAACTTGACCATGCGATCCCACTTGACCATGCGATGAAACTTGACCATACGAGGACCCTCTAATTTCAGTAATATACTCAACGAAAAGCAGCAAAAATACTGGAAATGAGCCAAACGTTGGAGCAAGTAACTTAATTTTAGCTTAAGTACTATATTATACTATAAGGCTGGGACAGAGAAATACAGTATATATAGAAATACAGAAATATAGTCTCTTTGAGCGGTATCAGTACAATGTTGTCATAAACGCAAATACGTTACCGCTTTTAGCTTCTAATAAAGAAATCAGGCCTATTGAATAGAATCAGGATTGGAAACATTTATCATTAGAAATATTTAGGCAATAGATGTGTTCGAAGATACAATGTCTAATTGTAATTTACCTTAATGAAGGTGAGACTTAAGACAACTTCCACAGCCCTACTTACTCAGTTTCTGGTGCGTATTTTCTACAATTACATTTTAGCTTTGTTTTGCTGGACCTTCGTTGTTATATACAAACATTATTAAGCCTGAACTATACTGTTCTTCTTTTCTGCTACCGATATTATTTTAGAAGATACTTAACCCAAGCAAGCCAAACTTTCCTACGTATTCAGATTTTTCAACTTAAACAAAATGCTTTTATTTCATCTGGAATCCGTTTGTGTTTATTTTATCTTGTTTTAGTCCTTTTTTCACATGAAAATACTATTTTAAATTAAATGAAAGTAATCACTCAATTAGAAGCAAGTAATCTGTCCACTATTCCTAATTTCGAAATGTATATGTTTTTCATCCTTTTACTTTTTTCACGGTCCATATTTTATAATAATGGAAAGAAAAAATTGAAAGAAAATACACTATTGCTGGATATAAACTCCAGTGGGAATCATTCCCCTCTTACGTTCATTGTAATAGTGTTTTAACGTAAAAAGCATTCATTATTTGAGCATAGGGGCTCCGGGGAATGGATTAACGATACTTAATTTTTTGAATTCGAAGCCTACTATCAGAGGCTAACCCTGTATCATATTTCAAACTAGTACCAAGGGTGATTACCGGTATTTTTAGAGCTAGTCCCAAACAACTACAATGAGCTAAGATACTATTCTAAAATATGCCAATTGTGACAGGTTTTAAGTCAAGCCTGCCCCATAGAAAAGTTTTCCAATAAATAAAACCTTAATCCTTCAACTATGTTTAATTTTTCAAAGGTCTTGAGCCATTTCATTTGCAAGGTGACGCCTTGCAACTTTACATCAATATATTTTTGTCTAGTCGATTCTAATATCTGCGTAGAGGCTCAAACCTCGTGGAAATTTGGCAAAATTTTTGACGCTAAAGTTTGACTTTCTCACAGTAGAGATGCCTTATTGACTCCCACCCCTCACCCCTGCTGCCACCTACAACTTTTTTACATAGTTTAATGAGGCCCGGGTCAATGACCTCTTTCTCCATGACCTCTTTCTCCAGGTGTGGTTTTGGCACGCTCTCAACGAATGTCAAGGTCAATGTTGTTGTTGTTGTTTTAGGACACGTGATAGAGTCATTAGGGAGAACACGTGGGTAATGGGGTCAATGTTATTGTTGTTGTTTTGGACACGCTCTCAGCGAATGTCAATGTTGTTATTGTTTCCGAGCCAACTTTCTTTTCTGGTCAGTCTAGAGTTGGCAGTCAGAGTGAAAGGATTGAAAATTGAATAAATTTGAGAAAGAGAGAATTAGATCAAATCTAGTGTTTATAGAAAAACATTTGATTTTGGATGATGATTTTCTCGCCA